>NC_048583.1:61843753-61881253 GCF_013265735.2 Oncorhynchus mykiss | reverse complement strand
ACGCTACGGTAACCTACCCCCAGTGTCTACGGTCGCCTACCCCCAGTGTCTACGCTACGGTAACCTACCCCCAGTGCCTACGCTACGGTCGCCTACCCCCAGTGCCTACGCTACGGTAACCTACCCCCAGTGTCTACGCTACGGTCGCCTACCCCCAGTGCCTACGCTGCGGTCGCCTACCCCCAGTGTCTACGGTAACCTACCCCCAGTGTCTACGCTACGGTCGCCTACCCCCAGTGCCTACGCTACGGTAACCTACCCCCAGTGTCTACGGTAACCTACCCCCAGTGTCTACGCTGCGGTCGCCTACCCCCAGTGTCTACGGTAACCTACCCCCCAGTGTCTACGCTACGGTCGCCTACCCCCAGTGCCTACGCTACGGTAACCTACCCCCAGTGTCTATGCTACGGTAACCTACCCCAGTGTCTACGCTACGGTAACCTACCCCCAGTGTCTACGGTAACCTACCCCCAGTGCCTACGCTACGGTCGCCTACCCCCAGTGTCTACGTTACGGTAACCTACCCCCAGTGTCTACGCTACGGTAACCTACCCCCAGTGTCTACGCTACGGTAACCTACCCCCAGTGTCTACGCTACGGTAACCTACCCCTAGTGTCTACGCTACGGTCGCCTACCCCCAGTGTCTACGTTACGGTAACCTACCCCCAGTGTCTACGCTACGGTAACCTACCCCCAGTGTCTACGCTACGGTAACCTACCCCCAGTGTCTACGCTACGGTAACCTACCCCCAGTGTCTACGCTACGGTAACCTACCCCCAGTGTCTACGCTACGGTAACCTACCCCCAGTGTCTACGCTACGGTAACCTACCCCCAGTGTCTACGGTAACCTACCCCAATGTCTACGGTAACCTACCCCCAGTGTCTACGCTACGGTAACCTACCCCCAGTGTCTACGGTAACCTACCCCAATGTCTACGGTAACCTACCCCCAGTGTCTACGCTACGGTAACCTACCCCCAGTGTCTACGCTACGGTCGCCTACCCCCAGTGCCTACGCTGCGGTCGCCTACCCCCAGTGTCTACGGTAACCTACCCCCCAGTGTCTACGCTACGGTCGCCTACCCCCAGTGCCTACGCTACGGTAACCTACCCCCAGTGTCTACGCTACGGTAACCTACCCCCAGTGTCTACGCTACGGTAACCTACCCCCAGTGTCTACGCTACGGTAACCTACCCCCAGTGTCTACGCTACGGTAACCTACCCCCAGTGTCTACGCTACGGTAACCTACCCCCAGTGTCTACGGTAACCTACCCCCAGTGTCTACGGTAACCTACCCCCAGTGTCTACGGTAACCTACCCCCAGTGTCTACGGTAACCTACCCCCAGTGTCTACGGTAACCTACCCCCAGTGTCTACGATAACCTACCCCCAGTGTCTATGAGTCTTGTAAGGGGGAACACATTTTAAAATAAGTAATTTAACTATCAACGTACTGACACAGAGAGCAGTGATCTCAGGTAAATACGTACGTCCAGGTGTCCCTGATTGATCCTGTAGATGATCTGGAGGTGTCTGGGCAGCAGGGTCTCCAGCAGGCCAACGGGCCAGCGCTCCAGAGCCTCGGGAAGCACCGTGTGATTGGTGTACGCAAAGGTCCGCTTGGTGATGGCCCACGCCTGAGGAGAGACAGGTTCCACTAATACAGTAAACGTTTCCTGAACATTCACATTAGGACTTATGACAGTTAGCCAAGGTTAGTTGTATTTTCATATAAGAAATGTCTTTAATATCATAATAACAATGTACAATATAATAATCTCTCTCTAAACGCACCGTGTCCCAGTCGAGTTTCTCGACGTCCACAAAGACCCTCATGAGCTCTGGGATGGCCATCGCAGGATGAGTGTCATTCAACTGGATGGCCACCTGTCAACACAATCAACCAAACAGATTTTTTTGTTGCGATTCAGACATCATAGAAAATCAATAACACATCACAGGTAATCAATAAGTAACCTTCTCTGGGAAGCTGTCGAAAGACACTGGACCGGTGGAGCCCTTCTTGGATATCTTGAAGCGTCGGATGATGTCCTGAAGTGTGGCCGCCACCACAAAGTACTCCTGCTTCAGGCGTAGCTCCTTCCCCTCAAAGAACTACAACAATGAAGAAGGAGAGGAATCAAGAACTACAACCCCTCAACAAGAGGAGAGGAATCAAGTCGTTAGGAGTTAGAAACACACTAGCCCAGTGTTTCCCAAACCCATTTTGGTCTTTGCCCCTAGCACTACACAGCTGATTGTGAAATCGATTAGTTGAATCAGCTGTGTAGCACTAGGGGCAAAACCCAAAATGTGGACCCGAGTTTAGGAAACCCTGAAACCCTGCACTAGCCGGTCCCCAGATGCGTTTATGCTGTCTGTTAAACCCCTGTGGTCATTTCTATGCCAACGTCCATAGGAGTTGACTCTAAATATCAGTTCTGTTACACTCACAGACAATATTTTTACAGTTTTTGAAACTTTAGAGTGTTTTCTATCCTAAGCTGTCAATTATATGCATATTCTAGCATGTGGTCCTGAGAAATAGGCGGTTTACTTTGGGAACGTTATTATTCCAAAATTAAAAATAGTGCCCCCTAGTTTCAAGAGGTTAAACCCCTGCGGTCATTTCTATGCCAACGTCCATAGGAGTTGGCTCTACAGCCTGATCTGGAATCAGGTTACAGATATACCAGCGTATCAAAATGGACTCACACCTACGTGGCCAATGCGGAACTTACGTTATCGTTGGGGTAGAGGACACGAGAAATATTCTCCGCCAGATTCCTGTCCAGAACAGCTTGGATGTAATCTCCAACATTGACTGAGGAGAGATCATAGAATTACATATAGGGTTGCAAAATACCAGGAACTTCTCCAAAATACCAGGAACTTCCCTGGTTTTTCAGAAATCCTGGTTGGAGGATTCCAGATATCCATCTTTTTCCCTTCTGATTTAGGAAACAAAATAAGGGTTGTAAGTGTTTCAAAAATATCCTATCGGAAAAATGAATGGTGGAAAATGATTGGAACCATTTCCCTGTTTGACCACTAGGTTTTATGGGTATTATGACACCTCCCCAGGAAAAGAAAGGGCTTTCCAAGTTTCATTTGTTACAGATTCACTCGTCCAATACTGTAACTATTAAGGTCTGGATTAAGGTCTGGATTAAGGTTCGGATTAAGGTCCGGATTAAGGTCTGGATTAAGGTCTGGATTAAGGTCTGGATTAAGGTTCGGATTAAGGTCTGGATTAAGGTCTGGATTAAGGTCTGGATTAAGGTCTGGATTCTAACTTGAGATCTGTGTGCTTAACTCTAAGTGTTCCACCATAAATCCTACATTGACAAAAAAAATGTGTAATTTACGTGAAAGTCTGAGTACTCGGATCTAAAGTTAAGTTCCAAGTTAGCTCTGGTCCAGGGCTTTAAAAACAGCCTTGTTTGAGCCTTCTTCAAGCATTCTTAGCAAGCCGCACTAACACCCTGGACCAGAGCTAGCTCTGATTAGGCAAGGTTAAAAGGTAAAGGTCATCATCCTGGCCACTAACAGTCCTTCAGGTTGAAGTCGTTGGGAGCTCTGGCTGACCACAGCCTCATGGTGTTGACTGTGTTGTTCATATATCCAGGGATGGGCGTGTCATAGGGCATGGCCAGGACCACCTACATAACACATTCAAGGCATGGAAAGAATTAGGATTGAGATTAAAATGAACTAATTCATCTCAACACATCATAGATATGCTGTGGGAATAATTGGTAATACTTTTTAATTTCTATATCCTAGTAAATATCAGTAACACTTAACATAAGTCTTCTTATACTTGTGTAGTTACAATGTAATGACATGTTACATAGTAATTCCATAGCAATTCTCACCATAGATATGCAGGTACTAAGTACTGCTAGTAGTATTATTAGTGTGTTACCAATTAAAATGTATTATCATCATGATTAAATACCTGCGTATCCACCCATCTGGCCCCTTCCTTAGACTCCTCCACTCTGCCGTAGAAGTGCACAGGTAGCATGTACTCAGGGCGGGCCTTCTCCCAGGGGTTACCATGACGCAGCCAATCATCTGCCTCTTCCACCTAAGAACAAGGAATTTAACAGTGAATTTCAAATCGAAGAGTGACTAAGCAACATTTTTAATATGAGTGAAAATGACCACGAAACCATAGCCTGGTCCCAGATCTGTTGTCTCCTTCTATAGCCTGGTCCCAGATCTGTTGTCTCCTTCTATAGCCTGGTCCCAGATCTGTTGTCTCCTTCTATAGCCTGGTCCCAGATCTGTTGTCTCCTTCTATAGCCTGGTCCCAGATCTGTTGGCTTCTATTGCCTGGTCCCAGATCTGTTTGCTTCTATAGCCTGGTCCCAGATCTGTTTGTGCTCTTGCAAACTCCATTGCCCATTGTCAAGACAATGATGGCACAAACAGAGTGGCACTCAGGCTAATGAAACACTAGATATGAGCATAATTGTTCATAGTACAAAGTAGTAGTATTATATTATAATAGTGGTATTATAGTATAGCAGTAGTATTATAGTACTACTACTACTACTATTATAGTATAGCAGTATTATAGTACAGTGGTAGTATTATAGTATAGCATTAGTATTATATCAAAGCAGTAGTATAGTATAGCAGTAGTATTATGGTATAGTAGTAATATTATATCATAGTAGCATCATAGTATAGTATTAGTATTATAGTAGTAGTATTGTAGTATAGTAGTAGTAGTATAGCATTATAGTAGTATTATAGTATAGAGGTAATTTTATAGTATCGTGGTAGTATTATATTATAGCAGTAGTATTATAGTATAGTAGTATTATGGTATAGTAGTAGTATTATAGCACGGTAGTATTATAGTATAGCATTAGTATTATATTATAGTAGCATTATAGTATAGTGGCAGTTTTATGTTATAGTAGTATTATAGTATAGTGGTATTATAGCATAGTGGTATTATAGTATAGTATTAGTACTATATTATAATAGCATTATACTGTAGTATTATATTATAGTAGTAGTGTAGTATAGTAGTATTATAGTATGGTAGCATTATAGTATAGTAGTAGTATTATATTATGGTAGCATTACAGGATTATATTATTGTTATACTATAGTAGCATTATAGTATGGTAGTAGTATTATATTATACTAGTATTATAGCAGCGTAGTAGTATTATAGCATAGTAGTATTATAGTACAGTAGTGTTATAGTATAGTCGCGTTATAGTATAGTAGTATTATACTATATTAGCATTATAGTATAGCAGTAGTATTATATTATAGTAGTATTATAGTACAGTGGTAGTGGTATAGTATAGCAGCAGTATTATTATAGTATAGTAGTAGTATTATATTATAGTAGTATTGTATAATAGTAGTATTATAGTATAGTAGTGGTATTGTATTATAGTAGCATTATAGTACAGCAGTAGTATTATAGTATGGTAGTAGTATTATAGCATAGCAGCATTATAGTATAGTAGTAGTATTATATTATAGTAGCATTATAGTATAGTTGTAGTATAGTAGTAGTATTATATTATAGTAGCATCATAGTATCGTAGCATTATAGTATAGTAGCAGCATAGCATAGTAGTAGTATTATAGTATGGTAGCATTATAGTATAGCGGCAGTAGTATAGTATAGTAGTAGTATTATAGTATAGTGGAATGATAGTACAGTAGCATTATAGTATAGTAGCGGTATTATAGTATATCAGTATTATATTATAGTAGTAGTATAGTAGCATGATAGTATAGCAGTAGTATAGTAGTAGTATTATATTATATTAGTAGTATAGTAGCATTATAGTATAGCATTAGTATAGTATGGTAGTATTATAGTATAGTATTATTATTATAGTATAGCGGTATTATAGTATCGTAGCTGTATTATAGTATGGTAGTATTATAGTATAGCAGTATTATAGTATAGTAGTAGTATTATATTATAGTAGCAGTATAGTATCATTATAGTATAGCAGTAGTATAGTATGGTAGTACTATAGTATAGTAGTAGTATTATATTATAGTAGTAGTATGGTAGCATTACAGTATAGCAGCAGTATAGTAGTAGTATTATATTATAGTAGTGGTATAGTAGCATTATAGTATAGCAGTAGTATGGTAGTTTTATAGTATAGTAGTAGTATTATATTATAGTAGCAGTATAGTTTAGCAGTAGTATAGTATGGTAGTATTATAGTATAGTAGTAGTATTATATTATAGTAGTAGTATAGTAGCATTATAGTATAGCAGTAGTATAGTATAGTAGTAGTATTATATTATAGTAGTAGTATTATATTATACGAGCAGTCTAGTAGTATTATAGTATAGCAGTAGTATAGCATGGTAGTATTATAGTATAGTAGTAGTATTATATTACAGTAGTATTATTATAGTATAGCGGTATTATAGTATAGTAGTAGTTTTATATTATAGTAGTAGTATAGTAGTATAGCAGTAGTATAGTATAGTAGTAGTATTATATCATAGTAGTAGTAGTAGTAAACGTGCTCCCCCCGGAGCACGTTTAGTTTTTGTTGCCTTAGCACTAAACAGCTAATTCAAAGACCCAACTCATCATCAAGCTTTGCTTATTTGAATCCAGGCTGGACGGTGAGAGAGAGGAAGTGGGCCACCACAATGTTGCAGAACTGGGTTTAAATACTATTTGAAATCTTTCAAATACTTTGAGTGTTTGCTCTAGTCTGCCTGGAGTGCCAGATGGGTGGGGTTTGCACTTTGGCAACTATTCTATTGATTCCATTGCACCAGACAGGCTCAATCAAACACATATTAAGTATTTTAAATTGTTTTAGAATCGTTTTTGAACCCAGGCATGCAGTGTTGACCAATCATTAACAGGAATGGAAGTTGCTGCCAACTGCCTCCTTTTCTCTGTTGCCATAGTGTAACAATGCCTGTGTCCCAAACGGCACCCTATTCCCTATATAGTGCACTACTTTTGACCACAGCCCCCCCATGGTCCCTAGTCAAAAGTAGTGCACTATGTAGGGAATAGGGTGCCATTTGGCACGCAGAGAGTGCCTGTTGCCGGTGGTTGGCTCAGAGGTTGAGAAAGCTGTTGTGTTGTTGCCCTTTTGTTAAGACTCTGATAATGACCTACAGTACCTTCTATACACGGCTGAGGGGTTTTGCCCTTTTGAATTTGGCCTGTGTGTTTGCAGTGCAAAGTAGTTTAGAACGCTGAAACCTGATTGTACTGATTATTCATTGACTGAAGTGACGAGGCACGAAGCGTTTTAGAAATGAGAGTGTACTGCAAATAATGAAATCTTTATCATACACCCCCCTGTAACGGTTTTCTTGAGTTGAAGGAGAGGAGGACCAAAATGCAGCGTGGTTACTATTCATGTTTTTTAATAAGACAACTAAACATGAACAGAATACAAAACAACAAACATGGAAAACCGAACTAGCCCTATCTGGTGCAAACTAACACGGAGACAGGAACAATCACCCACAAAACCCAAAAACCAAACAGGCTACCTAAATATGGTTCCCAATCAGAGACAATGACTAACACCTGCCTCTGATTGAGAACCATATCAGGCCAAACATAGAAATAGACAAACTAGACATGTAACATAGAATGCCCACTCAGATCACACCCTGACCAAACAAAACATACAAAGCAAACTATGGTCAGGGTGTGACAACCCACTCCCCCCCCCCCCCCCCCCCCCCCCTTCCAAAAAAAAATGCTAACCACCCGATATTGAAAAGGTGACAGATTGAAATGTTTTAGGGTATGATCGTTGTGCGTCTAACTTTCTCACTCATCATTATTTCATGATTCATTCAGGATGATATGTAATCATGGTAACATCCACATTCGTGTAGAAGTGTTTAGAAAACATATTCTATTCTTATTTACAATTAAAAGGGCCTCTATACATTATTTACCATTCATTTGTATTGGGCACAGAATAATCTGAAACACAACAGAGTTACAAGCTTGATGTAGACATTGCATGCTAGGAATATAAGACTATACTTTTTACTACTTTAATGTGAATGACCGAATAGTGCTGTCATATATAAATCGGTTGACCAGATATGGATGAAAACAACCTCAAATTAAAGCTGTCAGTCTGCACTTTATTATATAAAATTTAAAACCCAAAGTGCTGGAGTACAGAGCTAAAAACAACAACAAATGGGTCACTGTCCCAATACAGTTGGAACTCGCTGTATAAATCATTTACAAGTACAAAAAAAAAAAATGGATGTAGCAATCCCAGATTGTCCCTTTAAATGCAGTAGATTTATGCAGTGGAATGTGTTTAAAAGTGTTGTGGATATTACCTGCCAACCTTCCTTGATCTTCTGATTGAAGATCCCATATTCATAACGGATGCCGTAACCGTACGCTGCCAGACCCAGGGTGGCCATCGAGTCCAGGAAACATGCTATATTATATATATATATACACACACACACACACACACACACACACACACACACACACACACACACACATACAGGACAAAATCATGTAAATGTTCAATAGATAACTACGTTTATTGGATGAAGGATACAGACACAGTGGATGTCAAGACAAACTGTATGGATGAAGTATGGTGTAGTACAGGGATAAGTGGTGGTGGTGGTGGGGCGGACAGCCTCCTAGTGGTGGTGGTGGTGGGGCGGGACAGCCTCCTAGTGGTGGTGGTGGTGGGGCGGGACAGCCTCCTGGTGGTGGTGGGGCGGGACAGCCTCCTAGTGGTGGTGGGGCGGGACAGCCTCCTAGTGGTGGTGGGGCGGGACAGCCTCCTAGTGGTGGTGGGGCGGGACAGCCTCCTAGTGGTGGTGGTGGGGCGGGACAGCCTCCTAGTGGTGGTGGTGGGGGGGAACAGCCTCCTGGTGGTGGTGGTGATGGGGCGGGACAGCCTCCTAGTGGTGGTGGTGGGGGGGAACAGCCTCCTGGTGGTGGTGGTGATGGGGCGGGACAGCCTCCTAGTGGTGGTGGTGGTGGGGCGGGACAGCCTCCTGGTGGTGGTGGTGCGGACAGCCTCCTGGTGGTGGTGTTGGTGGGGCGGGACAGCCTCCTGGTGGTGGTGGTGCGGACAGCCTCCTGGTGGTGGTGGTGGTGGGGCGGGACAGCCTCCTGGTGGTGGTGGTGCGGACAGCCTCCTAGTGGTGGTGGTGGTGGGGCGGGACAGCCTCCTGGTGGTGGTGGGGCGGGACAGCCTCCTAGTGGTGGTGGGGCGGGACAGCCTCCTAGTGGTGGTGGGGCGGGACAGCCTCCTAGTGGTGGTGGTGGGGCGGGACAGCCTCCTAGTGGTGGTGGTGGGGCGGGACAGCCTCCTAGTGGTGGTGGTGGGGGGGAACAGCCTCCTGGTGGTGGTGGTGATGGGGCGGGACAGCCTCCTAGTGGTGGTGGTGGTGGGGCGGGACAGCCTCCTGGTGGTGGTGGTGCGGACAGCCTCCTGGTGGTGGTGTTGGTGGGGCGGGACAGCCTCCTGGTGGTGGTGGTGCGGACAGCCTCCTGGTGGTGGTGGTGGTGGGGCGGGACAGCCTCCTGGTGGTGGTGGTGCGGACAGCCTCCTGGTGGTGGTGGTGGTGGTGGTGGGGCGGACAGCCTCCTGGTGGTGGTGGTGCGGACAGCCTCCTGGTGGTGGTGGGGCGGGACAGCCTCCTAGTGGTGGTGGTGGGGCGGAACAGCCTCCTAGTGGTGGTGGTGGGGCGGAACAGCCTCCTAGTGGTGGTGGTGGGGCGGGACAGCCTCCTAGTGGTGGTGGTGGGGGGGAACAGCCTCCTAGTGGTGGTGGTGGTGAGGCGGAACAGCCTCCTAGTGGTGGTGGTGGGAACAGCCTCCTAGTGGTGGTGGTGAGGCGGGACAGCCTCCTAGTGGTGGTGGTGGGGGCGGACAGCCTCCTAGTGGTGGTGGTGGGGCTGACAGCCTCCTAGTGGTGGTGGGGCGGGACAGCCTCCTAGTGGTGGTGGTGGTAATGAGGCGGGACAGCCTCCTAGTGGTGGTGGTGGGGCGGGACAGCCTCCTAGTGGTGGTGGGGCGGGGCAGCCTCCTAGTGGTGGTGGTGGTAATGAGGCGGGACAGCCTCCTAGTGGTGGTGGTGGTGGGGCGGGACAGCCTCCTAGTGGTGGTGGTAATGGGGCGGGACAGCCTCCTAGTGGTGGTGGTGGTGATGGGGCGGGACAGCCTCCTAGTGGTGGTGGTGGTGATGGGGCGGGACAGCCTCCTAGTGGTGGTGGTGGTGATGGGGCGGAACAGCCTCCTAGTGGTGGTGGTGGTGATGGGGCGGACAGCCTCCTAGTGGTGGTGGTGGTGATGGGGCGGACAGCCTCCAAGTGGTGGTGGTGGTGGTGATGGGGCGGAACAGCCTCCTAGTGGTGGTGGTGGTGATGGGGCGGACAGCCTCCTAGTGGTGGTGGGGCGGGACAGCCTCCTAGTGGTGGTGGTGGGGCGGGGCAGCCTCCTAGTGGTGGTGGTGGGGCGGGGCAGCCTCCTAGTGGTGGTGGTGGTGGTGGGGCGGGACAGCCTCCTAGTGGTGGTGGTGGCCATGGGGCGGGACAGCCTCCTAGTGGTGGTGGTGGTGATGGGGCGGGACAGCCTCCTAGTGGTGGTGTTGGTGGGGCGGGACAGCCTCCTAGTGGTTGTGGTGGGGAACAGCCTCCTAGTGGTGGTGGTGGGGAACAGCCTCCTAGTGGTGGTGGTGGGGAACAGCCTCCTAGTGGTGGTGATGGGGGGGAACAGCCTCCTAGTGGTGGTGGTGGTGGGGCGGAACAGCCTCCTAGTGGTGGTGCTGGTGGGGCGGGACAGCCTCCTAGTGGTGGTGGTGGGACGGACAGCCTCCTAGTGGTGGTGGTGGGGCGGGACAGCCTCCTAGTGGTCGTGGTGGGGCGGGACAGCCTCCTAGTGGTGGTGGGGCGGACAGCCTCTTAGTGGTGGTGGTGGGACGGGACAGCCTCCTAGTGGTGGTGGTGATGGGGCGGGACAGCCTCCTGGTGGTGGTGGTGGGGCGGGACAGCCTCCTAGTGGTGGTGGTGATGGGGCGGGACAGCCTCCTGGTGGTGGTGGTGGGGCGGGACAGCCTCCTAGTGGTGTTGGTGGCGGGACGGGACAGCCTCCTAGTGGTGGTGGGACGGGACAGCCTCCTAGTGGTGGTGGTGGTGGGGCGGACAGCCTCTTAGTGGTGGTGTTGGTGGGGCGGGACAGCCTCCTAGTGGTTGTGGTGGGGAACAGCATCCTAGTGGTGGTGGTGGGGAACAGCCTCCTAGTGGTGGTGATGGGGGGGAACAGCCTCCTAGTGGTGGTGGTGGTGGGGCGGAACAGCCTCCTAGTGGTGGTGCTGGTGGGGCGGGACAGCCTCCTAGTGGTGGTGGTGGGACGGACAGCCTCCTAGTGGTGGTGGTGGGGCGGGACAGCCTCCTAGTGGTGGTGGGGCGGACAGCCTCTTAGTGGTGGTGGTGGGACGGGACAGCCTCCTAGTGGTGGTGGTGATGGGGCGGGACAGCCTCCTGGTGGTGGTGGTGGGGCGGGACAGCCTCCTAGTGGTGGTGGTGATGGGGCGGGACAGCCTCCTGGTGGTGGTGGTGGGGCGGGACAGCCTCCTAGTGGTGTTGGTGGTGGGACGGGACAGCCTCCTAGTGGTGGTGGTGGTGGGACGGGAAAGCCTCCTAGTGGTGGTGGTGGTGGGGCGGACAGCCTCTTAGTGGTGGTGGTGGTGGGGCGGACAGCCTCTTAGTGGTGGTGGTGGGGCGGGACAGCCTCCTAGTGGTGGTGGTGGGGCGGGACAGCCTCCTAGTGGTGGTGGTGGGGCGGGACAGCCTCCTAGTGGTGGTGGTGGGGCGGGACAGCCTCCTAGTGGTGGTGGTGGTGGGGTGGACAGCCTCCTGGTGGTGGTGGTGGGGCGGACAGCCTCCTAGTGGTGGTGGTGGTGGGGCGGACAGCCTCCTAGTGGTGGTGGTGGTGGTGGTGGGGCGGGACAGCCTCCTAGTGGTGGTGGTGGTGGGGCGGGACAGCCT
This sequence comes from Oncorhynchus mykiss, assembly GCF_013265735.2. Classification (NCBI taxonomy): domain Eukaryota; kingdom Metazoa; phylum Chordata; class Actinopteri; order Salmoniformes; family Salmonidae; genus Oncorhynchus; species Oncorhynchus mykiss. Next base: position 61,869,217 of record NC_048583.1, on the reverse strand, counting down.
CCTGGTGGTGGGGCGGACAGCCTCTTAGTGGTGGTGGTGGTGGGGCGGGACAGCCTCCTGGTGGTGGTGGTGGTGGGGCGGGACAGCCTCCTAGTGGTGGTGGTGGTGGGGCAGGACAGCCTCCTAGTGGTGGTGGTGGTGGGGCGGGACAGCCTCCTAGTGGTGGTGGTGGGACGGGACAGCCTCCTAGTGGTGGTGGTGGTGGGGCGGACAGCCTCCTAGTGGTGGTGGTGGGACGGGACAGCCTCCTAGTGGTGGTGGTGGTGGGGCGGGACAGCCTCCTAGTGGTGGTGGTGGGGCGGGACAGCCTCCTAGTGGTGGGGCGGGACAGCCTCCTAGTGGTGGTGGTGGGGCGGGACAGCCTCCTAGTGGTGGTGGTGGGGCGGGACAGCCTCCTGGTGGTGGTGGTGGGGCGGGACAGCCTCCTAGTGGTGGTGGTGGTGGGGCGGGACAGCCTCCTAGTGGTGGTGGTGGTGGTGGGGCGGGACAGCCTCCTAGTGGTGGTGGGGTGGACAGCCTCTTAGTGGTGGTGGTGGGGAACAGCCTCCTAGTGGTGGTGGTGGGGAACAGCCTCCTAGTGGTGGTGGTGGGGAACAGCCTCCTAGTGGTGGTGGTGGGGAACAGCCTCCTAGTGGTGGTGGTGGGGGGGAACAGCCTCCTGGTGGTGGTGGTGGTGGGGCGGGACAGCCACCTAGTGGTGGTGGTGGTGGGGCGGGACAGCCTCCTAGTGGTGGTGGTGGTGGGGCGGGACAGCCTCCTAGTGGTGGTGGTGGGGCGGGACAGCCTCCTAGTGGTGGTGGTGGTGGGGCGGGACAGCCTCCTAGTGGTGGTGGTGGTGGTGGGGCGGGACAGCCTCCTAGTGGTGGTGGGGCGGGACAGCCTCCTAGTGGTGGTGGTGGTGGGGCGGGACAGCCTCCTAGTGGTGGTGGTGGTGGGGCGGGACAGCCTCCTGGTGGTGGTGGTGGGGCGGACAGCCTCCTAGTGGTGGTGGTGGTGGGGCGGACAGCCTCCTAGTGGTGGTGGTGGTGGTGGTGGGGCGGGACAGCCTCCTAGTGGTGGTGGTGGTGGGGCGGGACAGCCTCCTGGTGGTGGTGGTGGTGGGGCGGACAGCCTCTTAGTGGTGGTGGTGGTGGGGCGGGACAGCCTCCTGGTGGTGGTGGTGGGGCGGGACAGCCTCCTAGTGGTGGTGGTGGTGGGGCGGGACAGCCTCCTAGTGGTGGTGGTGGTGGGGCGGGACAGCCTCCTGGTGGTGGTGGTGATGGGGCGGACAGCCTCCTAGTGGTGGTGGTGGGACGGGACAGCCTCCTAGTGGTGGTGGTGGTGGGGCGGACAGCCTCCTAGTGGTGGTGGTGGGACGGGACAGCCTCCTAGTGGTGGTGGTGGTGGGGCGGGACAGCCTCCTAGTGGTGGTGGTGGGGCGGGACAGCCTCCTAGTGGTGGGGCGGGACAGCCTCCTAGTGGTGGGGCGGGACAGACTCCTAGTGGTGGTGGTGGGGCGGGACAGCCTCCTGGTGGTGGTGGTGGGGCGGGACAGCCTCCTAGTGGTGGTGGTGGTGGGGCGGGACAGCCTCCTAGTGGTGGTGGTGGTGGGGCGGGACAGCCTCCTAGTGGTGGTGGGGCGGACAGCCTCTTAGTGGTGGTGGTGGTGGGGCGGACAGCCTCCTAGTGGTGGTGGTGGTGGGGCGGACAGCCTCCTAGTGGTGGTGGTGGTGGGGCGGGACAGCCTCCTAGTGGTGGTGGTGGGGCGGACAGCCTCCTAGTGGTGGTGGTGGTGGGGCGGACAGCCTCCTAGTGGTGGTGGTGGGGCGGACAGCCTCCTAGTGGTGGTGGTGGGGAACAGCCTCCTAGTGGTGGTGGTGGGGAACAGCCTCCTAGTGGTGGTGGTGGGGAACAGCCTCCTAGTGGTGGTGGTGGGGGGAAACAGCCTCCTGGTGGTGGTGGTGGTGGGGCGGGACAGCCTCCTAGTGGTGGTGGTGGTGGGGCGGGACAGCCTCCTAGTGGTGGTGGTGGTGGGGCGGGACAGCCTCCTAGTGGTGGTGGTGGGGCGGGACAGCCTCCTAGTGGTGGTGGTGGTGGGGCGGGACAGCCTCCTAGTGGTGGTGGTGGTGGTGGGGCGGGACAGCCTCCTAGTGGTGGTGGGGCGGGACAGCCTCCTAGTGGTGGTGGTGGTGGGGTGGGACAGCCTCCTAGTGGTGGTGGTGGTGGGGCGGGACAGCCTCCTAGTGGTGGTGGTGGTGGTGGTGGGGCGGGACAGCCTCCTAGTGGTGGTGGTGATGGGGCGGGACAGCCTCCTAGTGGTGGTGGTGGGGTGGACAGCCTCCTAGTGGTGGTGGTGGTGGGGCGGACAGCCTCCTAGTGGTGGACAGCCTCCTCGCGTTGATGGGGACAGCCAGCCTACAGCAGCCTCCTAGGTTGAGTAAACTTCCTGTTCTGGTGAGCCAACTGCAGCCTCCTAGGGTTGAGTAAACTTCCTGTTCTGGTGAGCCAACAGCAGCCTCCTAGGGTTGAGTAAACTTCCTGTTCTGGTGAGCCAACAGCATCCTAACACACACTGACAGACAGACAGACACATGGATCTTGGTACTGTACCTGCCAGTCTGCCTAGGCCTCCGTTCCCCAGCCCTGCATCCTCCTCCATCTCCTCCAGATCCTCCATGTCCAAACCCAGCTACATGACAGACATAAAAAAACAACTCAATTCAGTTCGTTCAACTCACAGTCCCATATTAAAGGCTAGTTTATACCCCACAAGTAGCTACTCTAAATAGCGTTGCGTAGCTTAGCAAAGCCACGCAGACATGTTCAGTCCTGCAATTCATAACTCTGTGCAGGATCGCCATCTTGCGAAGCGTTCTTGCGTTGTGTACGCAAGGTGTAAACTAGGCTTTTAGTGTCCAATAATGTGTTTGAGCTCATGCATTAGTTGACACTCAAAGTTGATAAAAGTAATGACTAAGGTTGTGTGTTAGTCATGCTGTCACGGTTCTTGAGAAAGTCTGTCTCTTATAAGACAGCTTGTTTGCCTGTGGCACTAGTCGTTTCTGCCTGCAGACATGCCGGTGTGTCCCTGACATCTCCCAGGTCCATCTCACCTGGCTGGTAGACTGTCTACAAGGTTCCATCTCACCTGGCTGGTAGACTGTCTACAAGGTTCCATCTCACCTGGCTGGTAGACTGTCTACAAGGTTCCATCTCACCTGGCTGGTAGACTGTCTACAAGGTTCCATCTCACCTGGCTGGTAGACTGTTTACAAGGTTCCATCTCACCTGGCTGGTAGACTGTCTACAAGGTTCCATCTCACCTGGCTGGTAGACTGTCTACAAGGTTCCATCTCACCTGGCTGGTAGACTGTCTACAAGGTTCCATCTCACCTGGCTGGTAGACTGTCTACAAGGTTCCATCTCACCTGGTAGACTGTTTACAAGGTTCCATCTCACCTGGTAGACTGTGTATAAGGTTCAAGCTCACCTGGTAGATGGCCTCGTCACAGGCGTTCTGCAGCCCCAGGTTAATCATGGTGTTCTGGAGGGTTCTGCCCATGTAGAACTCCAGGGAGAGGTAGTACACCCGCTGGACAGGAGAACAGGAACATTTAGCAGTGGTTCCGTCCCGCCACTCAGTTTCTGCACTGTATCCCTCTCATCTAGTTAATATTCTAATCTGTACAGTTCATATTCTAATCTGTACAGTTCATATTCTAATCTGTACAGTTCATATTCTAATCTGTACAGTTCATATTCTAATCTGTACATTTCATATTCTAATCTTTACCGGTCAATAAAATGTCTAAATAGACACAAACAAGTAGGTGGGCCTATGCCAAACTATGCTGCACCCCTGCCCAGTCATGTGAAATCCATAGATTAGGAACCGATTAATTAATTTAAATTTAATGATTGCCTTTTTTTTTTAACTAGGAAAGTCAGTTAATTACAAATTCTTATTTACAATGAACAAATTCTTATTTACAATGACAGCCTAGGAACAGTGGGTTAACTGCCTTGTTCAGGAGCAGAATAACAGATTTGTACCTTATCAGCTCAGGAATTCGATCTAGGAACCCTTCGGTTACTGGCCAAATACTCTAACCACTAGGCTACCTGCTGCCCCCTATATGATCTGTAACTCAGTCAAATCTTACATTGTTGCATGTTGCATTTATACTTTTACTCAGTATGTTAAACATACAATATGTTGCTAATTTGCTAAAGGCTTTATATGTTACGAATATGCAAAACGTAGAATACGTTGAATAGCAAAATGTACAATACGTTACGAATTTGCAAACGTATAATATGTTACGAATTCTAGCTAGCTCGCTAACTTTAGCTAGGCTATGGGTTAAGGTTAAAGGTTTAAGGTTAGGGGAAAGGTTAGCTAAAAGGGTTAAGGTTAGGGTTACCTAACATGCTAAGTAGTTGAAAAGTTGCTAATTAGCATGCACCCCAACCAACCATCCTACATTCGTGTTTTACCTTAAGTAACCATGCCAAACTAACATAATAATACATTTACAGGTTTACATACAGAATAATACAAAATGCTCTGAGACCAGGTTGCCTGTTCACCCCGCTATCATCCAGAAGGCGAGGTCAGTACAGGTGCATCAAAGCTGGGACCGAGAGACTGAAAAACAGCTTCTATCTCAAGGCCATCAGACTGTTAAACAGCCACCACTAACATTGAGTGGCTGCTGCCAACACACTGACTCAAATCTCTGGCCACTTTAATAAATGGATTTAATAAGAGGTATCACTAGTCACTTTAAATGACGCCACTTTAATAGTCTAAATACCCTACATAACTCATCTCATATGTATATACTGTATTCTATACCATCTACTGCATCTTGCCTATGCCCCATGGCCATCGCTCATCCATATATTTATATGTACATGTTTTCATTCATCCCTTTACACATGTGTGTATTAGGTCATTGTTGTGGAATTGTTATATCACTTGTTAGATATTACTGCAATGGTCGGAACTAGACGCACAAGCATTTCGCTACACTCGCAATAACATCTGCTAACCATGTGTATGTGACCAAAATAAATGTTGATTTGATGATGGTGAAAATAAGAGGGGCGACTCTGACCAGCGGACCAAAATGAGGACAAGACACACAGGAAGCCAGGATAATTCTCCACGTAAACTGGTGCATGATATTTGGTAAAGGAAATAACTTTTGAAACAAACAACTTTACCTTGGGATCGGTCTCATAGTAAAACTGTTGCGTTCTGATCCATCTTCCCACCAGGTGATCTCGAACCGTGTGCGCGAGGGCGAAGTAATAATCCCGCGGCGTCGCTACGTTCCGGTCTTTGACCAAAGTGAAGTGGAGATGTCGGTTAAAACCTTTCTTCAACTCGGCGACGTTCTCGACACCGACTATTCCCCTGATACTGATCTGTTTACGCTTCTCCAGGTCAGTTAGAGGCGACGCCATGCTGCTGAACAAAACTGCTGCTGTCCGTCTTCAACTTTAATAACCATGAAGTGGCGAAGTGAAGTATAGGTCCTAGCATTTCTGTGGCATCCGTCTCCTCCTCTCTATCCTCTCTAATGTACATTGGTGCATGCAGGCGGATGTGTTGTCGCTAACCCAGCCTCTCAACCTCTTGCGGATCAAGCCATAGCACAGCAGAGAGAACATATTTGAAGAAGGCTAAATGTTTTTGGACACCTACAATTTATTGAATATTCATTAATACAGAAAACACCAAGAGATCAGTAATAGTAACACTTCCAATAATAACAATAATATCATAATGTGTCTTTATCGACTACAACACTGAGTGTACAAAACATTATGGACACCTTCCTAATATTGAGTTACACCCCCCCGACCATGTCAACTCCAATGCTTCCCACAGTGATGTCAAATTGTCTGGATGTCCTTTGGGTGACGGACCATTCTTGATACACACGGGAAACTGCCGAGTGTGAAAAACCCAAGCAAGCGTTTTACGTTTTGTACACTCGGTGTACTGTACGTATAAGCAAGTAGGCTAGTATATGTAAATTAGAACAATGCTTAAAGGACATTCCAACATTTATATAATCTGCCAAACATTGGATGTTAAACGACCATTGTCTGACGCACGCTCTGCATGCGCAGCATAGGGTAGGCTATAACTCTATACTGTATATTGAAATAAACTGCCAATGTCGCCCAGCGACTGTATGCACATTTCTAGAATTATAAATTAGGACAGTAAAATAAAGATGTGTTGAGGGACTAAGGGATAGACTTACTTTTTTTGTTTGTTGATTCACCACAAATACTTTTTATTTGATTTTAAACTCACCGACTCGAGGGTGGGCACCGTCTATCTGACTCAAATGATTAGACACCTTCGTCTACAGCTGGTTTAGACATCAATTAAAATGAGTATGGATGAATAACACCAATGGTTCAACATCGACCTTCATTCAAATATATATCTTAATTCAAGTTGATGCTTACCGACAGTTATCTACAAACTGTATTGGCTCGAATCAAATATCAATATGTCAGTCTCAAAATTGTATAACAACAAGCTTGCAGAAAGAGGGCTGAATGAACATCTACTGTGTATGCTGGAAGAGTTATGAACCACGGCCATATGTCTTTAATTTGGCCTACATCCTAGGATAATTACCATCTTGGTCTTTATTTGGCCTACATCCTAGGATAATTACCATCTTGGTCTTTACTTGGCCTACATCCTAGGATAATTACCATCTTTGTCTTTACTTGGCCTACATCCTAGGATAATTACCATCTTGGTCTTTATTTGGCCTACATCCTAGGATAATTACCATCTTGGTCTTTATTTGGCCTACATCCTAGGATAATTACCATCTTGGTCTTTATTTGGCCTACATCCTAGGATAATTACCATCTTGGTCTTTATTTGGCCTACATCCTAGGATAATTACCATCTTTGTCTTTACTTGGCCTGGATCCTAGGGTAATTACCATCTTTGTCTTTACTTGGCCTGGATCCTAGATGACCCCCCCCCCCCCCCCCCACACTCTGTCTCTCTCTCTGACCCACTCTCTTTCTCTCTCTCTCTCTCCATAGGTCTGTGAGGATATTTTGGGCAGAGTGCACCTGCGGTAAGGACCAAAGTGAATTCTGTCTAGTAGCCTCCATAATGACTCAACAAAAGAGGCAGACAAAAAAACAACTGAGTGTTTAGAGAGTTGGCAGTGGTATTAATGAAGATTTAACTCAGTCAAGCAGCAAGACCAGGCAGCCCATGTTACCCCTCTATAGGTCTGGAGTTGCATTGTGCTTCCCCCTTTATAGCCTAACCCTAGGTCTACTGCTCCGGTAGTCATGGTTACACTAGGTCTACTGCTCCGGTAGTCATGGTTACACTAGGTCTACTGCTCCAGTAGTCATGGTTACACTAGGTCTACTGCTCCGGTAGTCATGGTTACACTAGGTCTACTGCTCTGGTAGTCATGGTTACACTAGGGCTACTGCTCCAGTAGTCATTGTTACACTGGGTCTACTGCTCCGGTAGTCATGGTTACACTAGGCCTACTGCTCCGGTAGTCATGGTTACACTAGGGATACTGCTCCGGTAGTCATGGTTACACTATGCCTACTGCTCCAGTTGTCATGGTTACACTAGGCCTACTGCTCCAGTTGTCATGGTTACACTAGGGCTACTGCTCCAGTAGTCATGGTTACACCAGGTCTACTGCTCCGGTAGTCATGGTTACCCCAGGTCTTCTGCTCCGGTAGTCATGGTTACACTAGGTCTACTGCTCCGGTAGTCATGGTTACACTAGGTCTACTGCTCCGGTAGTAATGGTTACACTAGGCCAACTGTTCCTGTAGTCATGGTTATACTAGGCCTACTGCTCCGGTAGTCATGGTTACACTAGGCCTACTGCTCCTGTAGTCATGGTTACATTAGGCCAACTGTTCCTGTAGTCATGGTTACACCAGGCCTACTGCTCCAGTAGTCATGATTACACTTGGCCTACTGCTCCTGTAGTCATAGTTACACTAGGCCAACTGTTCCTGTAGTCATGGTTACACTAGGTCTACTGCTCCGGTAGTAATGGTTACACTAGGCCAACTGTTCCTGTAGTCATGGTTATACTAGGCCTACTGCTCCGGTAGTCATGGTTACACTAGGCCTACTGCTCCTGTAGTCATGGTTACATTAGGCCAACTGTTCCTGTAGTCATGGTTACACTTGGTCTACTGCTCCTGTAGTCATAGTTACACTTGGCCAACTGTTTCTGTAGTCATGGTTACACCAGGCCTACTGCTCCAGTAGTCATGATTACACTAGGCCTACTGCTCCAGTAGTCATGGTTACACTTGGCCTACTGCTCCTGTAGTCATAGTTACACTAGGCCAACTGTTCCTGTAGTCATGGTTACACTAGGTCTACTGCTCCGGTAGTCACGGTTACACTTGGTCTACTGCTCCTGTAGTCATAGTTACACTAGGCCAACTGTTCCTGTAGTCATGGTTACACTAGGCCTACTGCTCTGGTAGTCATGGTTACACTTGGTCTACTGTTCCTGTAGTCCTGGTTAAATGTTGGCCTTCCTCTCAGTCAACGCCCAAAATAAAAAGCAGTTGGAAGATGGATGATGACTGTATCTAAACCACCCTGCATAACAGTAGGCTTTGTATGATTCCTAAATCACCCTGCAATACAGTAGGCTTTGTATGATTCCTAAATCACCCTGCGATATAGTAGGCTTTTGTATGATTCCTAAATCACCCTGCAATACAGTAGGCTTCGAATGATTCCTAAATCACCCTGCAATACAGTAGGCTTTGTATGATTCCTAAATCACCCTACGATATAGTAGGCTTTTGTATGATTCCTAAATCACCCTGCAATACAGTAGGCTTTGTATGATTCCTAAATCACCCTGCAATACAGTAGGCTTTGTATGATTCCTAAATCACCCTGCGATATAGTAGGCTTTTGTATGATTCCTAAATCACCCTGCGATATAGTAGGCTTTTGTATGATTCCTAAATCACCCTGCGATATAGTAGGCTTTGTATGATTCCTAAATCACCCTGCAATACAGTAGGCTTTTGTATGATTCCTAAATCACCCTGCAATACAGTAGGCTTTTGTATGATTCCTAAATCACCCTGCAATACAGTAGGCTTCGAATGATTCCTAAATCACCCTGCAATACAGTAGGCTTCGAATGATTCCTAAATCACCCTGCGATACAGTAGGCTTTGTATGATTCCTAATGACATCCAATACATGGAAATGCTTACAAAGAGAATGCCTCAAGACATCAGTGCAGCATCCTCTTACCATGGCCCTGGAATTCTCTTGGAAATACTGTAGTTGGCCCCACGGGGATTTTAAAGGGCTCAATATGACAGCCCAGAGAGCTGTACACTAAGTCAGGGCGAATGACAAGTGTCACTAATCTCACCGTATGTATGTCTCAAGTGGTACCCTATTCCCTATAAAGTGCACTACTTTAGACCAGATCCCAATCAAAAGTAGTGCACTAAACAGGGAGCCGTTTGGGATGCAGCGGCCGTGTGCTGAGGTAAAGACTATAATCGGTTTATCAAGTGTTTCTAGGTATAAAAAGGAACAACTATGAAGCTCAAAACAAGGGAGAGCACCTTTAAATCCTGTCTTTGTTTTCTGCAGCCCCATCAACCACTAGCGCTAGCCTGGGTACCAGTTTCCTTTGTGTTCTTCGCCATTACTTGTCAAGCCAAACTTGTTGACAAAGAGTGGAATGATAGCACAAACAGACTGGTACCCAGGCTATATCTCTATTTACTGTACAGTTTGAGAGCAGCAGCACACATCAGACCACTTTACAGCTTTTAATGACACGAAACAGCACCTCATGGGATATATTCCCTTTCATTATTAAATTCAGAATTAAAGTTACAAAAATAAGGAACAACAGTGATGTAAACGTGGAAAATCCCCAACGAAAATGCTCTCTGTCCGAACGTAACTAATAACATCAATAACTAACGACGTGAATAACTAATACATCTATATCCATCTCCTCAACATAAGAACATTTTCATGAATGATAGTACAAAAACTATTCAGGACTCATAAGTGGCACCCTATTCCTTACCTAGTGCACTACTTTTCACCATAGACCCCCTTTAGTTAAAAAAGTAGTGTACTATAAAGGAAATATCGTTCCATTCAGGAATCATCATATGATTCATAGGGTTCCATTCAGGAATCATCCTATGATTCATAGGGTTCCATTCGGGAATCATCATATGATTCATAGGGTTCCATTCAGGAATCATCCTATGATTCATAGGGTTCCATTTAGGAAGCATCCTATGATTCATAGGGTTCCATTCAGGAATCATCCTGTGATTCATAGGGTTCCATTTAGGAATCATCCTATGATTCATAGGGTTCCATTTAGGAATCATCCTATGATTCATAGGGTTCCATTCAGGAATCATCCTATGATTCAACCACCTACAGTAAGAGTATTAGTATGCTGTGTCGTCGTGCCACCTTATTCACAATAACCTGTAATGTAGGAGGGGGAAAACATCCAAACATTTTCATTGTTGTTGGTCACCAACATCATCATCACCCCAATGACCACCCCCCCCCCCCCCCTCCCCACATACTACCGGTCCTACTGATAGCAAAATAAAACTGTTTAAAAACAATAATACTACTAAATCTGGTGTAATTATAGAGCCTCTTGCCAGCTGCCAGTGGATAGATCCCAAAGGGTACCCTATTCTCTACACAGCCCTTTACTTAGAACCAGAACCCTATAGGCCCTATGTAGGCAATAGGGTACCCTATTCTCTACACAGCCCTCTACTTAGAACCAGAACCCTATAGGCCCTATGTAGGCAATAGGGTACCCTATTCTCTACACAGCCCTCTACTTAGAACCAGAACCCTATAGGCCCTATGTAGGCAATAGGGTACCATTTTAGCACGTAGCCTATTCTCTATATTCTCTATATTCAGCGCGTAGAAACATCATTGACAGCTGGAGAAACAGACGGTGAGACGTCTGAAATGACATCCTATTCATTATATACTGTAGTTCATTATATAAGAAATTAGGTCCCATTTGGGACGCCCGATAGGGTCAATAAATAACCCATTTGGGACGCCCGATAGGATCAATAAATAACCCATTTGGGACGCCCAATAGGATCAATAAATAACCCATTTGGGACGCCCGATAGGGTCAATAAATAACCCATTTGGGACGCCCAATAGGATCAATAAATAACCCATTTGGGACGCCCGATAGGGTCAATAAATAACCCATTTGGGACGCCCAATAGGGTCAATAAATAACCCATTTGGGACGCCCGATAGGGTCAATAAATAACCCATTTGGGACGCCCGATAGGATCAATAAATAACCCATTTGGGACACCCAATAGGATCAATAAATAACCCATTTGGGACGCCCAATAGGATCAATAAATAACCCATTTGGGACACCCGATAGGATCAATAAATAACCCATTTGGGACGCCCAATAGGATCAATAAATAACCCATTTGGGACACCCGATAGGATCAATAAATAACCCATTTGGGACGCCCAATAGGATCAATAAATAACCCATTTGGGACACCCGATAGGATCAATAAATAACCCATTTGGGACGCCCAATAGGATCAATAAATAACCCATTTGGGACGCCCAATAGGATCAATAAATAACCCATTTGGGACGCCCGATAGGGTCAATAAGTAACCCATTTGGGACGCCCGATAGGGTCAATAAATAAACACCTGCTTACTTCCAGTAGTAGAATAGAATAAGTCGACTCTCTCGTTAGAATGGTTACAAACTATGGATGAGGTTGAGGTTCACACAAGCAAAGCCACTGGTAGCGTCTCATTTACAGAATACAATAGCAATTACGGTCCATGTCTGAGTCACAAATGACAACCTATTCTCTACGTAGTACACTACTTTTCACCAGAGCCCTATGGGTCAGTTTGAGAACAGCACACATCTATGAGAAATAATTGCCCTTTTGGGATGCAACCCATTGCTTTCTGTCAGGGATCAGTGCATCGGTCACCGTCAGCCTTCTACAGGTAGGTACTGGTCTCTTCAGTCCTCTGCTGCTGTCCCTGGCTGTCATAAAAGGGGGGGGGGGGGGTGTATAGCAGTAGTATAGCAGTAGAACATCACCATGGCAACATTTAGAGACCACAGAGTTATTACTATGACTCGCAGATACAACACAGGGTTGTTATGGTGGATATAACACAGGGTTGTTATGGTGGATACAACACAGGGTTGTTATGGTGGATACAACACAGGGTTGTTATGGTGAATACAACACAGGGTTGTTATGGACAGATACAACACAGGGTTGTTATGGTGGATAAAACACAGGGTTGTTATGGTGGATACAACACAGAGTTGTTATGGTGGATACAACACAGGGTTGTTATGGTGGATACAACACAGGGTTGTTATGGTGGATACAACACAGGGTTGTTATGGTGGATACAACACAGGGTTATTATGGTGGTTATGGTGGATACAACACAGGGTTATTATGGTGGTTATGGTGGATACAACACAGGGTTGTTATGGTGGATACAACACAGGGTTATTATGGTGGTTATGGTGGATACAACACAGGGTTGTTATGGACAGATACAACACAGGGTTATTATGGTGGTTATGGTGGATACAACACAGGGTTGTTATGGACAGATACAACACAGGGTTGTTATGGTGGATACAACACAGGGTTGTTATGGTGGATACAACACAGGGTTGTTATGGTGGATACAACACAGGGTTGTTATGGTGGATACAACACAGGGTTGTTATCGTGGATACAACACAGGGTTGTTATGGTGGATACAACACAGGGTTGTTATGGTGGATACAACACAGGGTTGTTATGGTTGTTATGGTGGATACAACACAGAGTTGTTATGGTGGATACAACACAGGGTTGTTATGGTGGATACAACACAGGGTTGTTATGGTGGATACAACACAGGGTTGTTATGGTGGATACAACACAGGGTTGTTATGGACAGATACAACACAGAGTTGTTATGGTGGATACAACACAGGGTTGTTATGGTGGATACAACACAGAGTTGTTATGGTGGATACAACACAGGGTTGTTATGGACAGATACAACACAGGGTTGTTATGGTGGATACAACACAGGGTTGTTATGGACAGATACAACACAGGGTTGTTATGGTGGATATAACACAGGGTGGTTATGGTGGATACAACACAGAGTTGTTATGGTGGATACAACACAGGGTTGTTATGGACAGATACAACACAGGGTTGTTATGGACAGATACAACACAGGGTTGTTATGGTGGATACAACACAGGGTTGTTATGGTGGATACAACACAGGGTTGTTATGGTGGATACAACACAGAGTTGTTATGGTGGATACAACACAGAGTTGTTATGGTGGATACAACACAGAGTTGTTATGGTGGATACAACACAGGGTTGTTATGGTGGATACAACACAGAGTTGTTATGGTGGATACAACACAGGGTTGTTATGGTGGATACAACACAGGGTTGTTATGGTGGATACAACACAGGGTTGTTATGGTGAATACAACACAGGGTTGTTATGGACAGATACAACACAGGGTTGTTATGGTGAATACAACACAGGGTTGTTATGGTGGATACAACACAGGGTTGTTATGGTGGATACAACACAGGGTTGTTATGATGGATATGGTGGATACAACACAGGGTTGTTATGGTGGATACAACACAGGGTTGTTATGGTGGATACAACACAGGGTTGTTATGGTGGATACAACACAGGGTTGTTATGGTGGATACAACACAGGGTTGTTATGGTGGATACAATACAGGGTTATTATGGTGGATACAACACAGGGTTGTTATGGTGGATACAACACAGGGTTGTTATGGTGGATACAACACAGGGTTATTATGGTGGATACAACACAGAGTTGTTATGGTGGATACAACACAGGGTTGTTATGGTGGATACAACACAGGGTTGTTATGGTGGATACAACACAGGGTTGTTATGGTGGATACAACACAGGGTTATTATGGTGGATACAACACAGGGTTATTATGGTGGTTATGGTGGATACAACACAGGGTTGTTATGGGGGATACAACACAGGGTTGTTATGGACAGATACAACACAGGGTTGTTATGGTGGATACAACACAGGGTTGTTATGGTGGATACAACACAGGGTTGTTATGGTGGATACAACACAGGGTTGTTATCGTGGATACAACACAGGGTTGTTATGGTGGATACAACACAGAGTTGTTATGGTGGATACAACACAGGGTTGTTATGGACAGATACAACACAGGGTTGTTATGGTTGTTATGGACAGATACAACACAGGGTTGTTATGGTTGTTATGGTGGATACAACACAGGGTTGTTATGGTGGATACAACACAGGGTTGTTATGGTGGATACAACACAGGGTTGTTATGGTGGATACAACACAGGGTTGTTATCGTGGATACAACACAGGGTTGTTATGGTGGATACAACACAGAGTTGTTATGGTGGATACAACACAGAGTTGTTATGGTGGATACAACACAGAGTTGTTATGGTGGATACAACACAGGGTTGTTATGGTGGATACAACACAGGGTTGTTATGGTGGATACAACACAGGGTTGTTATGGTGGATACAACACAGAGTTGTTATGGTGGATACAACACAGAGTTGTTATGGTGGATACAACACAGGGTTGTTATGGTGGATACAACACAGGGTTGTTATGGTGGATACAACACAGAGTTGTTATGGTGGATACAACACAGGGTTGTTATGGTGGATACAACACAGAGTTGTTATGGTGGATACAACACAGGGTTGTTATGGTGGATACAACACAGGGTTGTTATGGTGGATACAACACAGGGTGGTTATGGGGTTAATTCCATTTCAAATCCAGTTAATTCAGAAAGTATTCAGAAATTTCAATACCAACTCTCTTCAATGAGGAAAATTTGGAATTGAATTTGGGTTTATTTTCTGAATGAACTGGAATTGATATGAAATGAATCAAAACCCTAATTGTCCCTGTAAGTCTATGATAACATTGTTGTCCTCTACAGAGTTCTAGAACCAGAACTAACAGGGCAGGGTTCTGGAGTCTGGTGATGAGTAGTAGTCTTCTTTGATTGGTTAGATGGATGAAGCTGGTTCACTTTAACCCAATCATAATAATTTACATGTTAAGACAGGACAGTAAGCTCAGAGTTCCATTTCCAGGTAAGAGTTCCAGGTGTCCATGGTTATGGAGCAGGATGTTTGTACATGTATGGCGGAGTATCCATGGTTACAGAGCATGGTTATGGAGCAGTCTGTATGTACATGTATGGCTGAGTATCCATGGTTACAGAGCAGTATATACATGTATGGCTGAGTATCCACGGTTACGGAGCAGCCTACATGTACATGTATGGCTGAATATCCATGGTTACGGAGCAGTATGTATGTATGTACATGTATGGCTGAGTATCCATGGTTACGGAGCAGTATATACATGTATGGCTGAGTATCCATGGTTACGGAGCAGTATGTATGTACACGTATGGCTGAGTAGCCATGGTTACGGAGCAGTATATACATGTATGGCTCAGTATTGAGAGTCGTGTACTGTACAGTCAAGGCTATGGGTCTGGACCGTCTGGTGATCTGTAGAGTTCAGGGGTCAGGAGCGTTGTCAGTCGACGTCACTCCAACCCAACACTAGTCCCGCGATCGACAGGCAAAGATTGCTCTATCTGATGTAAGACGATGCGGCTGGTTGGTCTATAGAGGAAAGGGAAAGGAGGGCGTGGTGTTGTGTTGTGTACATGGCTGTGAGTTAAATTAACCCTCCTGGGTACATCTAAAATCCCACCTTATTCCTATGTAATGCAATACCTTTGGCACAAGTCTGGACAAAAATAGTGCCAAATATAGGGAATAGGGTGCAATTTGGGACATAACCCTAGAGAGCCCAGAAATTGAGCAGCCTGGTGCCTTTCTGAGTACCAAATGGCTCCCTATTCCTTATAAATTCCCTATGGGGCCATGGTTAAAAGTAGTGCACTATGTAGGGAATAGGGTTCTATAGGGCTCTGGTCTAAAGTAGTGCACTATATAGGGAATAGTAGTCTATAGAGCCCTGGTCTAATGTAGAGCACTATGTAGGGAATAGAGTTCTATAGAGTCCTGGTCTAATGTAGTGCACTATGTAGGGAATAGGGTTGGTTCTATAGGGCTCTGGTCTAAAGTAGTGCACTATATAGGGAATAGGGTTCTATAGGGCCCTGGTCTAAAGTAGTGCACTATGTAGGGAATAGGGCTCTGGTCTAATGTAGTGCACTATATAGGGAATAGGGCTCTGGTCTAATGTAGTGCACTATATAGGGAATAGGGTGCCATTTGGGACACCGACATTGTCTTGCTTCACTGCAGTGCTGAGTCAACTCCTTAACACACTGAGCCAGACAGGTCTGCTTCCCCTGGTGTGTAGAAGTCAGGAATGGGCAGGCCGGTGTGCAGGGTCACCTACAGAACACAGGACAAACATTGCCATCATCATCATCATCATCACCCTACTCCTCCTCTTCCTCATCATCATCATCACCATCCTCCTCTTCCTCCTCATCATCATCACCCTCCTCCTCCTCCTCTTCCTCATTATCATCATCACCATCCTCCTCCTCTTCCTCATCATCATCATCATCCTCCTCCTCTTCCTCCTCCTCATCATCACCATCCTCCTCCTCATCATCATCATCATCATATCCTTGCAGCAAAAAAATAGTATATATTTCCCAAGTAGATAGAACGAGCTGAAGAAAACATGTCATTCAAAGTATTGACCACCAGGTGGAGCTGTTGAGCTGAATGAGAAATTAGACAGCTATCAACGTTACTGCTGCTGGTGTCAGCAAACACATCATTACTGTATTGACCACCAGGTGGAGCTGTTGAGCTGAATGAGAAACTAGACAGCTATCAACGTTACTGCTGCTGGTGTCAGCAAACACATCATTACTGTATTGACCACCAGGTGGAGCTGTTGAGCTGAATGAGAAACGAGACAGCTATCAACGTTACTGCTGCTGGTGTCAGCAAACACATCATTGCTGTCACCAATACAGATAAATATAGATGAGGACGCTGTCTGTCTACAGGCAGGGATAATTTCATACATATTCATAGACTCTATTGTGTAGCTTCTTCAGACTTTTCTCTGCTCCGGAGACGCTACCTGGTTGGAGTAATGGTTTCTACGTTGGGGCTACCTGGTTGGAGTAATGGTTTCCACGTTGGGGCTACCTGGTTGGAGTAATGGTTTCTACGTTGGGGCTCCCTGGTTGGAGTAATGGTTTCTACGTTGGGGCTACCTGGTTGGAGTAATGGTTTCTACGTTGGGGCTCCCTGGTTGGAGTAATGGTTTCTACGTTGGGGCTCCCTGGTTGGAGTAATGGTTTCCATGTTGGGGCTACCTGGTTGGAGTAATGGTTTCTACGTTGGGGCTACCTGGTTGGAGTAATGGTTTCTACGTTGGGGCTACCTGGTTGGAGTAATGGTTTCTACGTTGGGGCTACCTGGTTGGAGTAATGGTTTCTACGTTGGGGCTACCTGGTTGGAGTAATGGTTTCTACGTTGGGGCTACCTGGTTGGAGTAATGGTTTCTACGTTGGGGCTACCTGGTTGGAGTAATGGTTTCCACGTTGGGGCTACCTGGTTGGAGTAATGGTTTCCACGTTGGGGCTACCTGGTTGGAGTAATGGTTTCTACGTTGGGGCTACCTGGTTGGAGTAATGGTTTCTACGTTGGGGCTACCTGGTTGGAGTAATGGTTTCTACGTTGGGGCTACCTGGTTGGAGTAATGGTTTCTACGTTGGGGCTCCCTGGTTGGAGTAATGGTTTCTACGTTGGGGCTCCCTGGTTGGAGTAATGGTTTCCACGTTGGGGCTACCTGGTTGGAGTAATGGTTTCTACGTTGGGGCTACCTGGTTGGAGTAATGGTTTCTACGTTGGGGCTACCTGGTTGGAGTAATGGTTTCCACGTTGGGGCTACCTGGTTGGAGTAATGGTTTCTACGTTGGGGCTCCCTGGTTGGAGTAATGGTTTCCACGTTGGGGCTCCCTGGTTGGAGTAATGGTTTCTACGTTGGGGCTACCTGGTTGGAGTAATGGTTTCTACGTTGGGGCTACCTGGTTGGAGTAATGGTTTCTACGTTGGGGCTACCTGGTTGGAGTAATGGTTTCTACGTTGGGGCTACCTGGTTGGAGTAATGGTTTCTACGTTGGGGCTACCTGGTTGGAGTAATGGTTTCTACGTTGGGGCTCCCTGGTTGGAGTAATGGTTTCTACGTTGGGGCTACCTGGTTGGAGTAATGGTTTCTACGTTGGGGCTACCTGGCTGGTAAAACATTGTTTCCACGTTGGTGCTACCAGGTTGGTATTAACAGTATTTCTATGTTGTGGTGACATTGTTGTGGTGACATTACCTCAACATTAGTACACTGTTTCTACGTTGGGGCTATAACATTGTTTCTATATTGGGGACTGTAACGTTTCTACGTTGTTTCTAGGTTACCTGTACATTGCGGTTGAGGCTGACAGCAGGGTAGTAGATCCCCTCGATGCCTTCGAAGGCCACAGGACCCTGCTGTTCGTCGTTGATGAGGAAGATGAGCACCCCTCTGGTGAAGTCTAACAACACTCCTACTGTAGCCTCTTCACTGACGCCCCCGTCCGTCCTGAAGAGACACACAAACACAGGGGTAAGGTCCAACACACACACTATGCACTGAGCAACAATACACACGAACCACAGGTGGTTGGTGGCACCTTAATTGGGGAGGACGGGTTCGTGGTAATAACTGGAGCGGAATCTGTGGAATTTTATGATTTTTTAAAAACATTTTATTTCACCTTTATTTAACCAGGTAGGCTAGTTGAGAACACCTTTATTTAACCAGGTAGGCTAGTTGAGAACACCTTTATTTAACCAGGTAGGCTAGTTGAGAACACCTTTATTTAACCAGGTGGGCTAGTTGAGAACACCTTTATTTAACCAGGTAGGCTAGTTGAGAACACCTTTATTTAACCAGGTAGGCAAGTTGAGAACAAGTTCTCATTTACAACTGCGACCTGGCCAAGATAAAGCAAAGCAGTTCGACACAAACAACACAATAGAAAAAGTTTATATACAATGTGTACAAATGAAGTAAGGAGGTAATTACAGTTTAGCAAATTAACACCGGAGTGATAGATGAGCAGATGATGATGTGCAAGTAGAGATACTGGTGTGCAAAAGAGCAGAAAAGTAAATAAAAACAATATGGGGATGAGGTAGGTAGTTGGGTGGGTTATTTACAGATGGGCTATGAACAGCTGCAGTGATCTGTAAGCTGCTCTGACAGCTGATGCTTAAAGTTAGTGAGGGAGATATAATTCTCCAACGATTTTTTGCAATTCGTTCCAATCAGTGGAATGGGATCAAATACATCAAACACGTGGTTTCCATGGTTTCCAGGTGTTTGATACCATTCCGTTCGCTCCGTTCCCGCCCATCATTATGAGCCGTCCTCCCCTCAGCGGCCTCCTCTGGTACACACATAAACCTGAACATAAAATACACTCTGTATGTTGTACAGATCCGTCAACACATTTCATCTACTATCTTATTTTATACTTCACACGCTAAAGTATGTCGAAGCAAGACACTGATTCACTGATTGACATGTAGAATATATCGTAGCTCCCCATTGAGAGACACAGAGAGCCAGTGGCTAAGTTATCCCTCCATTTCTATTACCTGTTAGTGTGTGTGTGTGTACCAGGTGACATACCTGCTGGTGTGTGAGTTGTTGTGTGTGTACCAGGTGACATACCTGTTGGTGTGTGAGTTGTGTGTGTGTGTGTGTACCAGGTGACATACCTGTTAGTGTGTGAGTGTACCAGGTGACATACCTGTTAGTGTGTGTGTGTACCAGGTGACATACGTGTTAGTGTGTGGGTCGTGTGTGTGTGCACCAGGTGACATACCTGTTAGTGTGTGTGTGTGTACCAGGTGACATACCTGTTAGTGTGTGTGTGTGTACCAGGTGACCTACCTGTTGGTGTGTGTGTGTGTACCAGGTGACATACCTGTTAGTGTGTGAGTTGTGTGTGTGTGTGTACCAGGTGACCTACCTGTTGGTGTGTGAGTTGTTGTGCATGAACCAGGAGCGGTTGTTGTCCACGTACATGGCCCAGGCCTTGTCGTCTTTCCCCAGCATCACGTCCTTCAGCACGTCGCCGCGGGCAACCCCGAACGCAGGGTCCGGGTGGTTGTCATAGCGATCCACCGTGATCTCCCAGTAGTGCACACCGCGGGAGAAGCCGGAATTACCCATGACCACCCTGTCGTCGTAGCTGTTGCACGTCACCGTCAGGTTGTCGTTGGAGAGGATGATGTCAGGGTGGGCCGACGCGGGGTCAAAGGTGAACCAGGCAACTGTAGAATGTACACACACACACACAGGTTCTTCCATCATAAGGTATGGTCAGTGTGATCAGAGTGAAGACATGTAACAGAGGACAAGAGGCTAGCTAGGTGGTGGTCTAGTCTGAGGTAAGTGACTCTATGTTACTGGTGTCTGTGATGTAGCCAGAGAGGTATACTACAAAGTAGGATCAATGAGCTAGCCAGCTAACTTTGATAAACATCCAGAAATAACTTTATTTTCTGGTTCATTAAGAAGGCTGATCACACACAGTAGAATATGTTTGTTGAAGTCAATTAGTGCACGACCATTTCAAGGTTATCTTTCTAAAAAAAAAACGAAAACGTTTCAGAATATTCAAACAAGTTAACTGGCTAAAGTCCTTGATCGTGTTTAGTAGTTATAGTCTTCTAAATCTGGCACGACAACAGTTGGCCAAACAGCAAAATGAGATCTGGGATCAGGCAACAGTAGTCGGACGTATCATCAATGACCAACATGAAGACAAACATTTAATACTTGAGTGTTACCAGAATATATGACTTCTATCCTGACTGGTACTCTATAGCAGAGCTTCCCAAACTCGGTCCTGGGCCCCATCTGGGTACACGTTTTGCCCCAGCAATACACAGCTGATTCAAAGTATCAGAGCTTGATGATGAGTTGGTTCCTGGAGAGTTGGTTCCCTTCCAATAGGTTTTCACTCCAACCCTGTTCCTGGAGAACCCCCCTCCAATAGGTTTTCACTCCAACCCTGTTCCTGGAGAACCCTCCTCCCCTAGGTTTTCACTCCAACCCTGTTCCTGGAGAACCCCCCTCCAATAGGTTTTCACTCCAACCCTGTTCCTGGAGAACCCCCCTCCCCTAGGTTTTCACTCCAACCCTGTTCCTGGAGAACCCTCCTCCCCTAGGTTTTCACTCCAACCCTGTTCCTGGAGAACCCCCCTCCCCTAGGTTTTCACTCCAACCCTGTTCCTGGAGAACCCCCCTCCCCTAGGTTTTCACTCCAACCCTGTTCCTGGAGCACCCCCCTCCCCTAGGTTTTCACTCCAACCCTGTTCCTGGAGAACCCCCTTCCAATAGGTTTTCACTCCAACTCTGTTCGTGGAGAACCCCCCTCCCCTAGGTTTTCACTCCAACCCTGTTCCTGGAGAACCCTCCTCCCCTAGGTTTTCACTCCAACCCTGTTCCTGGAGAACCCCCCTCCCCTAGGTTTTCACTCCAACCCTGTTCCTGGAGAACAAACCCTCCAATAGGTTTTCACTCCAACCCTGTTCCTGGAGAACCCTCCTCCCCTAGGTTTTCACTCCAACCCTGTTCCTGGAGAACCCCCCTCCCCTAGGTTTTCACTCCAACCCTGTTCCTGGAGAACCCCCCTCCAGTAGGTTTTCACTCCAACCCTGTTCCTGGAGAACAAACCCTCCAATAGGTTTTCACTCCAACCCTGTTCCTGGGGAACAAACCCTCCCCTAGGTTTTCACTCCAACCCTGTTCCTGGAGAACAAACCCTCCAATAGGTTTTCACTCCAACCCTGTTCCTGGAGAACCCTCCTCCCCTAGGTTTTCACTCCAACCCTGTTCCTGGAGAACCCTCCTCCCCTAGGTTTTCACTCCAACCCTGTTCCTGGAGAACCCTCCTCCCCTAGGTTTTCACTCCAACCCTGTTCCTGGAGAACCCTCCTCCCCTAGGTTTTCACTCCAACCCTGTTCCTGGAGAACCCCCCTCCCCTAGGTTTTCACTCCAACCCTGTTCCTGGAGAACCCTCCTCCCCTAGGTTTTCACTACAACCCTGTTCCTGGAGAACCCCCCTCCAATAGGTTTTCACTCCAACCCTGTTCCTGGAGAACCCCCCTCCAATAGGTTTTCACTCCAACCCTGTTCCTGGAGAACCCCCCTCCCCTAGGTTTTCACTCCGACCCTGTTCCTGGAGAACCCTCCTCCCCTAGGTTTTCACTCCAACCCTGTTCCTGGAGAACCCCCCTCCCCTAGGTTTTCTCTCCAACCCTGTTCCTGGAGAACCCCCCTCCCCTAGGTTTTCACTCCAACCCTGTTCCTGGAGAACAAACCCTCCAATAGGTTTTCACTCCAACCCTGTTCCTGGAGAACCCTCCTCCCCTAGGTTTTCACTCCAACCCTGTTCCTGGAGAACCCCCCTCCCCTAGGTTTTCACTCCAACCCTGTTCCTGGAGAACCCCCCTCCAGTAGGTTTTCACTCCAACCCTGTTCCTGGAGAACAAACCCTCCAATAGGTTTTCACTCCAACCCTGTTCCTGGGGAACAAACCCTCCCCTAGGTTTTCACTCCAACCCTGTTCCTGGAGAACAAACCCTCCAATAGGTTTTCACTCCAACCCTGTTCCTGGAGAACCCTCCTCCCCTAGGTTTTCACTCCAACCCTGTTCCTGGAGAACCCTCCTCCCCTAGGTTTTCACTCCAACCCTGTTCCTGGAGAACCCTCCTCCCCTAGGTTTTCACTCCAACCCTGTTCCTGGAGAACCCTCCTCCCCTAGGTTTTCACTCCAACCCTGTTCCTGGAGAACCCCCCTCCCCTAGGTTTTCACTCCAACCCTGTTCCTGGAGAACCCTCCTCCCCTAGGTTTTCACTACAACCCTGTTCCTGGAGAACCCCCCTCCAATAGGTTTTCACTCCAACCCTGTTCCTGGAGAACCCCCCTCCAATAGGTTTTCACTCCAACCCTGTTCCTGGAGAACCCCCCTCCCCTAGGTTTTCACTCCAACCCTGTTCCTGGAGAACCCTCCTCCCCTAGGTTTTCACTCCAACCCTGTTCCTGGAGAACCCCCCTCCCCTAGGTTTTCACTTCAACCCTGTTCCTGGAGAACCCCCCTCCCCTAGGTTTTCACTCCAACCCTGTTCCTGGAGAACCCCCCTCCCCTAGGTTTTCACTCCAACCCTGTTCCTGGAGAACCCCCTTCCAATAGGTTTTCACTCCAACCCTGTTCCTGGAGAACCCCCCTCCCCTAGGTTTTCACTCCAACCCTGTTCCTGGAGAACCCTCCTCCCCTAGGTTTTCACTCCAACCCTGTTCCTGGAGAACCCCCCTCCCCTAGGTTTTCACTCCAACCCTGTTCCTGGAGAACAAACCCTCCAATAGGTTTTCACTCCAACCCTGATCCTGGAGAACCCTCCTCCCCTAGGTTTTCACTCCAACCCTGTTCCTGGAGAACCCCCCTCCCCTAGGTTTTCACTCCAACCCTGTTCCTGGAGAACCCCCCTCCAGTAGGTTTTCACTCCAACCCTGTTCCTGGAGAACAAACCCTCCAATAGGTTTTCACTCCAACCCTGTTCCTGGGGAACAAACCCTCCCCTAGGTTTTCACTCCAACCCTGTTCCTGGAGAACAAACCCTCCAATAGGTTTTCACTCCAACCCTGTTCCTGGAGAACCCTCCTCCCCTAGGTTTTCACTCCAACCCTGTTCCTGGAGAACCCTCCTCCCCTAGGTTTTCACTCCAACCCTGTTCCTGGAGAACCCTCCTCCCCTAGGTTTTCACTCCAACCCTGTTCCTGGAGAACCCTCCTCCCCTAGGTTTTCACTCCAACCCTGTTCCTGGAGAACCCCCCTCCCCTAGGTTTTCACTCCAACCCTGTTCCTGGAGAACCCTCCTCCCCTAGGTTTTCACTACAACCCTGTTCCTGGAGAACCCCCCTCCCCTAGGTTTTCACTCCAACCCTGTTCCTGGAGAACCCCCTCCCTCCAATAGGTTTTCACTCCAACCCTGTTCATGGAGAACCCCCCTCCCCCAGGTTTTCACTCCAACCCTGTTCCCGGAGAACCCCCCTCCCCCAGGTTTTCACTCCAACCCTGTTCCCGGAGAACCTCCCTCCCCCAGGTTTTCACTCCAACCCTGTTCCTGGAGAACCCTCCTCCCCTAGGTTTTCACTCCAACCCTGTTCCTGGAGAACCCCCCTCCAATAGGTTTTCACTCCAACCCTGTTCATGGAGAACCCCCCTCCCCCAGGTTTTCACTCCAACCCTGTTCCTGGAGAACCCCCCTCCCCTAGGTTTTCACTCCAACCCTGTTCATGGAGAACCCCCCTCCCCCAGGTTTTCACTCCAACCCTGTTCCCGGAGAACCTCCCTCCCCCAGGTTTTCACTCCAACCCTGTTCCCGGAGAACCCCCCTCCCCCAGGTTTTCACTCCAACCCTGTTCCTGGAGAACCCCCCTCCCCCAGGTTTTCACTCCAACCCTGTTCCTGGAGAACCCTCCTCCCCCAGGTTTTCACTCCAACCCTGTTCCCGGAGAACCTCCCTCCCCCAGGTTTTCACTCCAACCCTGTTCCCGGAGAACCCCCCCCCCCCCAGGTTTTCACTCCAACCCTGTTCCTGGAGAACCCTCCTCCTCCAGGTTTTCACTCCAACCCTGTTCCTGGAGAGCTTCAGGACCAGCGTTGAAGAGACCTGCCGTAGTTGATAGTATACAGAGCTGGGTTCAAATCACATATCTCTGACACATACTGTCAAATACACTGTTATGACACACACTTTACAAATACAATAGTACATTAGACACTCAAGGAGAGGGCAGATGCTATCTCTGTGGGTACTCCGTGTAATGGGATTTGATACAGTTACCATGGCAATTGGAACATTAACGTCAGTTCCCATAGGAATATCACTTGAGTAAAAAAAAAAATATGTTGATTGGAGGTTCACAGTGGAACCTGAAATAACTGAAGCCCCAATTGGACAGCAAACTGCCCACCCCTTGGTTATCAAGTCAATGATTGGTTGCTGTGATGACATTTGCAATGATCAGGTTAGGAGTGGAGCTGAGTGGAGTACATTCAGCAATGAGAGGGTTAAAGGGTGTGTGACCCATCCATACCTGTGGCTAGCGTTTGCATATCACAAGGGGATTGTCCAGCTGCAATGTGAAATGCATAGAGAGAGGGAGAAGAAGGGGGATGGGAGAGAGAGAAAGAAAGAGAAATAGAGA
>NC_048583.1:61791253-61838753 GCF_013265735.2 Oncorhynchus mykiss | reverse complement strand
AGATTACATATTCTATCATCTTGCGGATGTTAGCAAGCACAGCTTTTCCTGAGTATTATGAGGAGGGTAGCGGGAGAAGTCTGGAACCGCATCACCCCTGTTACGCCTGTGTGAGCTTCACTGGTCTGTCTGTCTGTCTGCCTGTCTGTCTGTCTGTGTGAGCTTCACTGGTCTGTCTGCCTGTCTGCCTGCTGCCTGTCTGTCTGTGTGAGCTTCACTGGTCTGCCTGCCTGCCTGCCTGTCTGTCTGTCTGTCTGTCTGTCTGTCTGTCTGTCTGTCTGTCTGTCTGTCTGTCTGTCTATAAAGTACCATCTATCTTATAGCCTGGTGGGTCCAGTCTGTCTGTGCTTTTAGCCAACTCTTCTTTGCATTGGTTCATTGCCATACTAATATGTATGTCTATGGGATGACAACGATGAACAGAGGAGTTGGCTACAGTACAGACAGTATGGGACCAGGTTAGTTTATAGAGGAGTTGGCTACAGTACAGACAGTATGGGACCAGTTTAGTCTATAGAGGGGTTGGCTACAGTACAGACAGTATGGGACCAGGTTAGTCTATAGAGGAGTTGGCTACAGTACAGACAGTATGGGACCAGGTTAGTCTATAGAGGGGTTGGCTACAGTACAGACAGTATGGGACCAGGTTAGTCTATAGAGGAGTTGGCTACAGTACAGACAGTATGGGACCAGGTTAGTCTATAGAGGAGTTGGCTACAGTACAGACAGTATGGGACCAGGTTAGTCTATAGAGGAGTTGGCTACAGTACAGACAGTATGGGACCAGGTTAGTTTATAGAGGAGTTGGCTACAGTACAGACAGTATGGGACCAGGTTAGTCTATAGAGGAGTTGGCTACAGTACAGACAGAATGGGACCAGGTTACTCTATGTCTGCACCCCAAATAGCACCCTATTCCCTATATAGTGCACTACTTAGTCACAAATAGCACCCTATTCCCTATGTAGTGCACTACTTCTGTCCCCCTCTATGGGCCCTGGTCAAAAGTAGTGCACTACATAAGCTCTATAGATTCCCTGTCAACAGAGTGTGTGGTGGCTGGATTTACTCTCGGAGGTCTGCATGGCCAGCGTCTTGCTGTACTGTCCCACTCCGCTGGCGTTGAAGGCTTTGACCCTGGACATGTAGGTGCTGTTGTAGTGGAGTCCATCCACCGTGCAGATCGTCTCCGTCCCCACGTACACTTCCTGTAAGGAACATGACAACTTCCTGTTAGACCATCGACAACTTCCAAAATCAATTCCTGTTAGAAAGTCATCACGCTGGGATTGTGGTGGCGGGCCTCGTTCGGCCGTCATGATCTCGCAAGCTTACTTCCTGTTTGGAAACAGGATGGCCGTACCATGCTTGACGGTGGTGGCCACAACAACAGACAGTAGAACACGATGTCCTCTTGGTCCAATGGGTTAAAATGTGGGATTGTTCAACAAAACAAACAGACAGATTAAGAGTAAGAGAAAGAGAAAGATGGAGAAAGAGGGGGAAAGAGAGAGAGGGAGAAAGAGAGAGAGGAGAAAGAGAGAGAGGAGAAAGAGAAAGAGGGGGAAGAGAGAGGGGGAAAGAGAGAAAGCGAGGGAGAACTCAGAGAGAGAAAGAGGGAGTTTGTACACTTGAGCGTGACTGTGTGGGTAAAGCATTATCAGTAGCATCCTCAGTAGCAGCCTACACTAGACTGTAGTATAAATAGCAGTAGTAGGAGCCTACATTAGACTGTAGTATATATAGCAGTAGTAGGAGCCTACACTAGACTGTGTAGTATAAATACCAGTAGTAGGAGCCTACACTAGACTGTAGTATAAATACCAGTAGTAGGAGACTACACTAGACTGTGTAGTATATATACCAGTAGTAGGAGCCTACACTAGACTGTAGTATATATAGCAGTAGTAGGAGCCTACACTAGACTGTAGTATATATAGCAGTAGTAGGAGCCTACACTAGACTGTAGTATATATAGCAGTAGTAGGAGCCTACACTAGACTGTAGTATATATAGCAGTAGTAGGAGCCTACACTAGACTGTAGTATATATAGCAGTAGTAGGAGCCTACACTAGACTGTAGTATATATACCAGTAGTAGGAGCCTACACTAGACTGTAGTATATATACCAGTAGTAGGAGCCTACACTAGACTGTAGTATATATACCAGTAGTAGGAGCCTACACTAGACTGTAGTATATATACCAGTAGTAGCAGCCTACACTAGACTGTAGTATATATACCAGTAGTAGGAGCCTACACTAGACTGTAGTATATATACCAGTAGTAGGAGCCTACACTAGACTGTGTAGTATATATACCAGTAGTAGGAGCCTACACTAGACTGTAGTATATATAGCAGTAGTAGCAGCCTACACTAGACTGTAGTATATATAGCAGTAGTAGGAGCCTACACTAGACTGTAGTATATATACCAGTAGTAGGAGCCTACACTAGACTGTAGTATATATACCAGTAGTAGCAGCCTACACTAGACTGTAGTATATATACCAGTAGTAGGAGCCTACACTAGACTGTAGTATATATACCAGTAGTAGGAGCCTACACTAGACTGTAGTATATATACCAGTAGTAGGAGCCTACACTAGACTGTAGTATATATACCAGTAGTAGGAGCCTACACTAGACTGTAGTATATATAGCAGTAGTAGGAGACTACACTAGACTGTAGTATATATACCAGTAGTAGGAGCCTACACTAGACTGTAGTATATATACCAGTAGTAGGAGCCTACACTAGACTGTAGTATATATACCAGTAGTAGGAGCCTACACTAGACTGTAGTATATATACCAGTAGTAGGAGCCTACACTAGACTGTAGTATATATACCAGTAGTAGGAGCCTACACTAGACTGTAGTATATATACCAGTAGTAGGAGCCTACACTAGACTGTAGTATATATAGCAGTAGTAGGAGCCTACACTAGACTGTAGTATATATACCAGTAGTAGCAGCCTACACTAGACTGTAGTATATATACCAGTAGTAGGAGCCTACACTAGACTGTAGTATATATACCAGTAGTAGGAGCCTACACTAGACTGTAGTATATATACCAGTAGTAGGAGCCTACACTAGACTGTAGTATATATAGCAGTAGTAGGAGACTACACTAGACTGTAGTATATATACCAGTAGTAGGAGCCTACACTAGACTGTAGTATATATACCAGTAGTAGCAGCCTACACTAGACTGTAGTATAAATACCAGTAGTAGGAGCCTACACTAGACTGTAGTATATATAGCAGTAGTAGGAGACTACACTAGACTGTAGTATATATACCAGTAGTAGGAGCCTACACTAGACTGTAGTATATATACCAGTAGTAGGAGCCTACACTAGACTGTAGTATATATACCAGTAGTAGGAGCCTACACTAGACTGTAGTATATATACCAGTAGTAGCAGCCTACACTAGACTGTAGTATATATACCAGTAGTAGCAGCCTACACTAGACTGTGTAGTATAAATACCAGTAGTAGGAGCCTACACTAGACTGTAGTATATATACCAGTAGTAGGAGCCTACACTAGACTGTGTAGTATATATACCAGTAGTAGGAGCCTACACTAGACTGTAGTATATATACCAGTAGTAGGAGCCTACACTAGACTGTGTAGTATAAATACCAGTAGTAGCAGCCTACACTAGACTGTGTAGTATAAATACCAGTAGTAGGAGCCTACACTAGACTGTGTAGTATAAATACCAGTAGTAGGAGCCTACACTAGACTGTAGTATATATACCAGTAGTAGGAGCCTACACTAGACTGTAGTATATATACCAGTAGTAGGAGCCTACACTAGACTGTAGTATATATACCAGTAGTAGGAGCCTACACTAGACTGTGTAGTATAAATACCAGTAGTAGGAGCCTACACTAGACTGTGTAGTATATATACCAGTAGTAGGAGCCTACACTAGACTGTGTAGTATAAATACCAGTAGTAGGAGCCTACACTAGACTGTAGTATATATACCAGTAGTAGGAGCCTACACTAGACTGTAGTATATATACCAGTAGTAGGAGCCTACACTAGACTGTAGTATATATACCAGTAGTAGCAGCCTACACTAGACTGTAGTATATATACCAGTAGTAGGAGCCTACACTAGACTGTAGTATATATACCAGTAGTAGGAGCCTACACTAGACTGTAGTATATATACCAGTAGTAGGAGCCTACACTAGACTGTAGTATATATACCAGTAGTAGCAGCCTACACTAGACTGTAGTATATATACCAGTAGTAGGAGCCTACACTAGACTGTAGTATATATACCAGTAGTAGGAGCCTACACTAGACTGTAGTATATATACCAGTAGTAGGAGCCTACACTAGACTGTAGTATATATACCAGTAGTAGCAGCCTACACTAGACTGTGTAGTATAAATACCAGTAGTAGGAGCCTACACTAGACTGTGTAGTATATATACCAGTAGTAGGAGCCTACACTAGACTGTAGTATATATACCAGTAGTAGGAGCCTACACTAGACTGTAGTATATATACCAGTAGTAGCAGCCTACACTAGACTGTAGTATATATACCAGTAGTAGCAGCCTACACTAGACTGTGTAGTATAAATACCAGTAGTAGGAGCCTACACTAGACTGTAGTATATATACCAGTAGTAGCAGCCTACACTAGACTGTAGTATATATACCAGTAGTAGCAGCCTACACTAGACTGTAGTATATATAGCAGTAGTAGCAGCCTACACTAGACTGTAGTATATATACCAGTAGTAGCAGCCTACACTAGACTGTAGTATATATACCAGTAGTAGGAGCCTACACTAGACTGTAGTATATATACCAGTAGTAGGAGCCTACACTAGACTGTAGTATATATACCAGTAGTAGGAGCCTACACTAGACTGTAGTATATATACCAGTAGTAGCAGCCTACACTAGACTGTAGTATATATACCAGTAGTAGCAGCCTACACTAGACTGTGTAGTATAAATACCAGTAGTAGGAGCCTACACTAGACTGTAGTATATATACCAGTAGTAGGAGCCTACACTAGACTGTGTAGTATATATACCAGTAGTAGGAGCCTACACTAGACTGTGTAGTATAAATACCAGTAGTAGCAGCCTACACTAGACTGTGTAGTATAAATACCAGTAGTAGGAGCCTACACTAGACTGTAGTATATATACCAGTAGTAGGAGCCTACACTAGACTGTAGTATATATACCAGTAGTAGCAGCCTACACTAGACTGTAGTATATATAGCAGTAGTAGGAGCCTACACTAGACTGTAGTATACATACCAGTAGTAGGAGCCTACACTAGACTGTGTAGTGTATATATACCAGTAGTAGGAGCCTACACTAGACTGTGTAGTGTATATATACCAGTAGTAGGAGCCTACACTAGACTGTAGTATATATACCAGTAGTAGGAGCCTACACTAGACTGTAGTATATATAGCAGTAGTAGGAGCCTACATTAGACTGTAGTATATATAGCAGTAGTAGGAGCCTACACTAGACTGTACTATAAATAGCAGTAGTAGGAGCCTACACTAGACTGTGTAGTGTATATATACCAGTAGTAGGAGCCTACACTAGACTGTGTAGTATAAATACCAGTAGTAGGAGCCTACACTAGACTGTAGTATATATACCAGTAGTAGGAGCCTACACTAGACTGTGTAGTATAAATACCAGTAGTAGGAGCCTACACTAGACTGTAGTATATATACCAGTAGTAGGAGCCTACACTAGACTGTGTAGTATAAATACCAGTAGTAGCAGCCTACACTAGACTGTAGTATAAATACCAGTAGTAGCAGCCTACACTAGACTGTAGTATAAATACCAGTAGTAGGAGCCTACACTAGACTGTAGTATATATACCAGTAGTAGCAGCCTACACTAGACTGTAGTATATATAGCAGTAGTAGGAGCCTACACTAGACTGTAGTATATATACCAGTAGTAGGAGCCTACACTAGACTGTAGTATATATAGCAGTAGTAGGAGCCTACACTAGACTGTAGTATATATACCAGTAGTAGGAGCCTACACTAGACTGTGTAGTATATATACCAGTAGTAGGAGCCTACACTAGACTGTGTAGTATATATACCAGTAGTAGGAGCCTACACTAGACTGTGTAGTATATATACCAGTAGTAGGAGCCTACACTAGACTGTAGTATATATACCAGTAGTAGGAGCCTACACTAGACTGTAGTATATATACCAGTAGTAGGAGCCTACACTAGACTGTAGTATAAATACCAGTAGTAGGAGCCTACACTAGACTGTAGTATATATACCAGTAGTAGGAGCCTACACTAGACTGTAGTATATATACCAGTAGTAGGAGCCTACACTAGACTGTAGTATATATAGCAGTAGTAGGAGCCTACACTAGACTGTATTATAAATAGCAGTAGTAGCAGCCTACACTAGACTGTAGTATATATACCAGTAGTAGGAGCCTACACTAGACTGTAGTATATATACCAGTAGTAGGAGCCTACACTAGACTGTAGTATATATACCAGTAGTAGGAGCCTACACTAGACTGTAGTATATATACCAGTAGTAGGAGCCTACACTAGACTGTAGTATATATACCAGTAGTAGGAGACTACACTAGACTGTAGTATATATACCAGTAGTAGGAGCCTACACTAGACTGTAGTATATATACCAGTAGTAGGAGCCTACACTAGACTGTGTAGTATATATACCAGTAGTAGGAGCCTACACTAGACTGTGTAGTATATATACCAGTAGTAGGAGCCTACACTAGACTGTGTAGTATATATACCAGTAGTAGGAGCCTACACTAGACTGTAGTATATATACCAGTAGTAGGAGCCTACACTAGACTGTAGTATATATACCAGTAGTAGCAGCCTACACTAGACTGTAGTATATATAGCAGTAGTAGGAGCCTACACTAGACTGTAGTATATATAGCAGTAGTAGGAGCCTACACTAGACTGTAGTATATATACCAGTAGTAGCAGCCTACACTAGACTGTAGTATATATAGCAGTAGTAGGAGCCTACACTAGACTGTAGTATATATACCAGTAGTAGCAGCCTACACTAGACTGTAGTATATATACCAGTAGTAGCAGCCTACACTAGACTGTAGTATATATACCAGTAGTAGGAGCCTACACTAGACTGTAGTATATATACCAGTAGTAGCAGCCTACACTAGACTGTAGTATATATAGCAGTAGTAGGAGCCTACACTAGACTGTAGTATATATAGCAGTAGTAGGAGCCTACACTAGACTGTGTAGTATAAATACCAGTAGTAGCAGCCTACACTAGACTGTAGTATATATACCAGTAGTAGCAGCCTACACTAGACTGTATTATAAATACCAGTAGTAGCAGCCTACACTAGACTGTAGTATATATACCAGTAGTAGCAGCCTACACTAGACTGTAGTATATATAGCAGTAGTAGCAGCCTACACTAGACTGTAGTATATATAGCAGTAGTAGGAGCCTACACTAGACTGTAGTATATATAGCAGTAGTAGGAGCCTACACTAGACTGTAGTATATATACCAGTAGTAGGAGCCTACACTAGACTGTAGTATATATACCAGTAGTAGGAGCCTACACTAGACTGTAGTATATATACCAGTAGTAGCAGCCTACACTAGACTGTAGTATATATACCAGTAGTAGGAGCCTACACTAGACTGTGTAGTATATATAGCAGTAGTAGGAGCCTACACTAGACTGTATTATAAATACCAGTAGTAGCAGCCTACACTAGACTGTAGTATATATACCAGTAGTAGGAGCCTACACTAGACTGTAGTATATATACCAGTAGTAGGAGCCTACACTAGACTGTAGTATATATACCAGTAGTAGGAGCCTACACTAGACTGTAGTATATATACCAGTAGTAGGAGCCTACACTAGACTGTGTAGTATATATACCAGTAGTAGGAGCCTACACTAGACTGTAGTATATATACCAGTAGTAGCAGCCTACACTAGACTGTAGTATATATACCAGTAGTAGGAGCCTACACTAGACTGTAGTATATATACCAGTAGTAGGAGCCTACACTAGACTGTAGTATATATACCAGTAGTAGGAGCCTACACTAGACTGTAGTATATATACCAGTAGTAGGAGCCTACACTAGACTGTAGTATATATACCAGTAGTAGCAGCCTACACTAGACTGTAGTATATATACCAGTAGTAGGAGCCTACACTAGACTGTAGTATATATACCAGTAGTAGGAGCCTACACTAGACTGTGTAGTATATATACCAGTAGTAGGAGACTACACTAGACTGTAGTATATATACCAGTAGTAGGAGCCTACACTAGACTGTAGTATATATACCAGTAGTAGGAGCCTACACTAGACTGTAGTATATATACCAGTAGTAGCAGCCTACACTAGACTGTAGTATATATAGCAGTAGTAGGAGCCTACACTAGACTGTATTATAAATAGCAGTAGTAGCAGCCTACACTAGACTGTAGTATATATACCAGTAGTAGGAGCCTACACTAGACTGTGTAGTATAAATACCAGTAGTAGCAGCCTACACTAGACTGTGTAGTATAAATACCAGTAGTAGGAGCCTACACTAGACTGTAGTATATATACCAGTAGTAGCAGCCTACACTAGACTGTAGTATATATACCAGTAGTAGGAGCCTACACTAGACTGTAGTATATATACCAGTAGTAGGAGCCTACACTAGACTGTAGTATATATACCAGTAGTAGGAGCCTACACTAGACTGTAGTATATATACCAGTAGTAGGAGCCTACACTAGACTGTAGTATATATACCAGTAGTAGGAGCCTACACTAGACTGTAGTATATATACCAGTAGTAGGAGCCTACACTAGACTGTAGTATATATACCAGTAGTAGGAGCCTACACTAGACTGTGTAGTATAAATACCAGTAGTAGGAGACTACACTAGACTGTGTAGTATATATACCAGTAGTAGGAGCCTACACTAGACTGTAGTATATATACCAGTAGTAGGAGCCTACACTAGACTGTAGTATATATACCAGTAGTAGGAGCCTACACTAGACTGTAGTATATATACCAGTAGTAGGAGCCTACACTAGACTGTAGTATATATACCAGTAGTAGGAGCCTACACTAGACTGTAGTATATATACCAGTAGTAGGAGCCTACACTAGACTGTAGTATATATACCAGTAGTAGGAGCCTACACTAGACTGTGTAGTATATATACCAGTAGTAGGAGCCTACACTAGACTGTAGTATATATACCAGTAGTAGGAGCCTACACTAGACTGTAGTATATATACCAGTAGTAGGAGCCTACACTAGACTGTAGTATATATACCAGTAGTAGCAGCCTACACTAGACTGGCTAAGGAGTGAGTTTCACAGATTCCCATCTGCTGGGGCGGCAGGGTAGCCTAGTGGTTAGAGCGTAGAGGCGGCAGGGTAGCCTAGTGGTTAGAGTGTAGAGGCGGCAGGGTAGCCTAGTGGTTAGAGTGTAGAGGCGGCAGGGTAGCCTAGCGGTTAGAGTGTAGAGGCGGCAGGGTAGCCTAGTGGTTAGAGTGTAGAGGCGGCAGGGTAGCCTAGTGGTTAGAGTGTAGAGGCGGCAGGGTAGCCTAGTGGTTAGAGTGTAGAGGCGGCAGGGTAGCCTAACGGTTAGAGCGTTGGACTAGTAACCGGAAGGTTGCAAGTTCAAATCCCCGAGCTGACAAGGTACAAAATCTGTCGTTCTGCCCCTGAACAGGCAGTTAACCCACTGTTCCCCGGTAGGCCGTCATTGTAAATAAGAATTTGTTCTTAACTGACTTGCCTAGTAAAATAAAAAAATAAAAAATACTGGCTTGCTGTCAGGAGAGACTACTGTTGTACTGTATATTACATTGTGTGAATGTGTTTG
This sequence comes from Oncorhynchus mykiss, assembly GCF_013265735.2. NCBI lineage: Eukaryota > Metazoa > Chordata > Actinopteri > Salmoniformes > Salmonidae > Oncorhynchus > Oncorhynchus mykiss. The sequence goes on along the minus strand of NC_048583.1, from coordinate 61,828,806 downwards.
TGTCGGTATATTGTAGATGAACCTGGCCATATCCATCCATAGACGTGATGGTTCAGTCTCTCTATTGGTTGGTCGGTTTGCCCAGATCGCAGGCTCACTGGCCCCCGGGTTCAATTGACACAGTCAAGAATGAGTGTAACCTCAGCGAAGCCAGCTCCTTGCTTCCAACATCCTTTCTTTAGTCACAAATAGCACCCTAATCCCTATATAGTACACTACTTAGTCACAAATAGTACCCTATTCCCTATGTAGTACACTACTTAGTCACAAATAGCACCCTATTCCCTATATAGTACACTACTTAGTCACAAGTAGCACTCTATTCCCTATGTAGTACACTACTTAGTCACAAATAGCACTCCATTCCCTATGTAGTACACTACTTAGTCACAAATAGCACTCTATTCCCTATGTAGTACACTACTTAGTCACAAATAGCACTCTATTCCCTATGTAGTACACTACTTAGTCACAAATAGCACTCTATTCCCTATGTAGTACACTACTTAGTCACAAATAGCACTCTATTCCCTATGTAGTACACTACTTTTGACCAGAAATAGGGTGCCATTTGGCTCCTATACAGTAACCTGCTCTTATACAGTAACCTGCTCTTATACAGTAACCTGCTCTTATACAGTAACCTGTTCATATACAGTAACCTGCTCATATACAGTAACCTGTTCTTATACAGTAACCTGCTCTTATACAGTAACCTGCTCTTATACAGTAACCTGCTCTTATACAGTAACCTGCTCTTATACAGTAACCTGCTCTTATACAGTAACCTGCTCCTATACAGTTTAGCAGCCTGTCAGTGCTACAGATTCCCCTGCTATTATACAGAAGTCATTGTTCGAGGGCAATAAGTAGCTGCTTCAACAAAGCATGGGGTCGCAGAGGAGGGGTCTGGGAGGGGCTTTAGACATACAGATTACAGAGCTCTGACCTCCAGGGCAGACTGCAGCTTTGATCTGAGGATAACACTTCCTGTGTGTGTGTGTGTCGTGTGTGTGTGTGTGTGTCGTGTGTGTGTGTGTGTGTGTGTGTGTGTCGTGTGTGTGTGTGTGTCGTGTGTGTGTGTGTGTGTCGTGTGTGTGTGTCGTGTGTGTGTGTGTCGTGTGTGTGTGTGTGTGTCGTGTGTGTGTGTCGTGTGTGTGTGTGTTTGTGTGTCGTGTGTGTGTGTGTGTGTGTTATGTACCAGGCCCTTCCTCCTGACACGATGTCATTGAACTCCCTCGCGGTCACATGACCCGTATCAATCAGAGGGTTCCATCCACACACACACGACAGACACACACACACGACACACTACAGACACACTACAGACACATACACACACACACACACACACACACACACACACACACACACACACACGACACACACACAAGACAGGCACACACACGACAGACGCACACACATGCAACAGACACACACACAATAGACACACACACACGACATCAGAAGGGGACAACGACCTGTGAGGCAGAGGGGGATTCGATGACAATGCCTAGCTTTCACATTTTCCACTGCTGCCCTCCCTCCCTGGTTCTCTATAAGGGACCCTTTGTTCAGGTCTGAATACAGCAGTGAAGGACACAACTTTAATTGTAGCTCAAATCCTTTTGAGTGTGTTAGGTTTATACGGTGTGTTTCGAATGGTTTTGACGGTTTTCACCCGCCTTGAACTGTCCCCCGTTACTATGGAGACACAACGCCCACCCTGAACTGTCCCACGTTACTATGGAGACACAACGCACACCCTGAACTGTCCCACGTTACTATGACAACACCCACCCTAAACTGTCCCCCGTTGCCATCGTCCAGCTCCAGGATGTATCCGTCCACGGCGATGGTGGAGAGAGGTGGTTGTTTCCATGACAACGTGGCGCTGTTGTTGATGGTGCAGCATTCCTCCAGCTGGAGCATGGGGGCAGACGGAACTAGAAGGGGGGGAAAGAGAGGGAGAGAGAGACAGAGAGAGAAGAGAGAGAGAGAGAGAGAGACGAGAGACAGAGAGAGAGAGAGAAGAGAGAGAGGGAGAGAGAAGAGAGACAGAGAGAGAGAGAAGAGAGACCGAGAGAGAGAGATAGAGAGAGGGAGAGAGAAGAGAGACAGAGAGAGAGAGAGAGAAGAGAAACAGAGAGAGAGAGAGAGGGATAGAGAGAGAGAGAGAAAGAGAGAAGAGAGAGAGAGAAGAGAGACAGAGAGAGAGAGGAGAGAGAGAGAGAGCGAGAGAGAGAGAGAGAGAGAGAGAGAGAGAGAGAGAGAGAGAGAGAGAGAGAAAGAAGAGAGACAGAGAGAGAGAGGGAGAGAAGAGAGACAGAGACAGAGACAGAGAGAGAGAGAGAGAGAGAAGAGAGAGAGAGAGACAGAGAAAGAAGAGAGACAGAGAGAGAGGGAGAGAGGGATAGAGGGAGAGATAATTTCACTAGGCATTGGTCTCACTAATCACCCCCTTCTCTACAAGATTAATGGCATCCATTTAGGGTAATGATTATGTACAGACTAATAAACTCTCACCTCATTCTGTGGGCTCTGTCTGTTTTGTAACTAAGTATTAATACAATATGGTTACTACAGTTATGACAGTATGGTTACAAATGGTGGCTATATGGGCCATATACCACTGTTACCCATTCATACACCCAGTCTCCTCCCCTCTCCTCTCCCTCTTCCTCCTTTCCTCTCCCTCTCCTCTCCTCTCCCTCTCCCTCTCCCTCTACCTCTCCTCTACCTCTCCTCTCCTCCCCTCTCCTCTCCCCTCCCCTCCCCTCCCCTCCCCTCTCCTCTCCCTCTTCCTCCTCTCCTCTCCCTCTCTACCTTTCATCTGTATGAAGTCCAGTTGGTGGATGGTCTGTAACAGGGGTCCGCTGTCCAGGGTCAAGTCAAAGTCACTGGTCATCCTGGGGGTCAGGGTTCCCTTCCCCCACTGACCCTCCGTCATGTGCACCCTCCTGATCAGGGCGTCTGAGATCTGGGGGGACAGGGTTGCATAGAGGGTCACACAGGGTCACACATGGTCAAAAGTGTGTACCAAATTGCACCCTATTCCCTACATTAGTGCACTAGGGGCCCATAGGGTTAGAAGTAAAGTTAGAGTTAGGTCAAATTACTTGAGTTGCTTGTGACTTTCAGAGAGCAGAACATCATTGCTGGTGTTGCGTGCAAAATATTAATTTGAGAGCAGAGACTATTTAAAAAAATTATTGCAGCGATACTTACTGCCCCCCCCCCCCCCCCTCCAAATACATCGCATCCCCACATGGATTTCTCCTCTTGTCACAAAGACATCTTGCTCTAGCAACAGAAATATTTTTACTATCATTTTATTACAGGTGAAAATCCTAGCAGTCACTCGTTAACACAGCCACAAAGCCATAATTATAATGGCTAAACCACACCTATTTCTACAATTTATTTTATTAAAATTAGTTTTTAAATCCCAACCTTAACCGCACTGCTAACCGCTAACTGCATGCCTAATCCTACACTCGTAGAAAAAAAAGGTGCCATCTAGAACTTAAAAAGGTTCTTTGGATGAACCCTTTGAAGAACCATTTTTGGTTCCAGGTAAGAACCCTTTCCACAGAGCGTTCTACATGGAACTGAAAAGGGTTCTATCTGGGAACAAAAAAATGGTTTTATCTGGGAACAAAAAAAGGTTATCCAACGGTGGAGAGCCAAAGAACCCTTTTGGAACCTATTTTGTGTTCCATGTAGAACCCTTTTGGAACCTATTTTGTGTTCCATGTAGAACCCTTTTGGAACCTATTTTGTGTTCCATGTAGAACCCTTTTGGAACCTATTTTGTGTTCCATGTAGAACCCTTTTGGAACCTATTTTGTGTTCCACGTAGAACCCTTTTGGAACCTATTTTGTGTTCCATGTAGAACCCTTTTGGAACCTATTTTGTGTTCCATGTAGAACCCTTTTGGAACCTATTTTGTGTTCCATGTAGAACCCTTTTGGAACCTATTTTGTGTTCCATGTAGAACCCTTTTGGAACCTATTTTGTGTTCCACGTAGAACCCTTTTGGAACCTATTTTGGGTTCCATGTAGAACCCTTTTGGAACCTATTTTGTGTTCCATGTAGAACCCTTTTGGAACCTATTTTGAGTTCCATGTAGAACCCTTTTAGAACCTATTTTGGGTTCCATGTAGAACCCTTTTGGAACCTATTTTGGGTTCCATGTAGAACCCTTTTGGAACCTATTTTGTGTTCCATGTAGAACCCTTTTGGAACCTATTTTGTGTTCCATGTAGAACCCTTTTGGAACCTATTTTGTGTTCCGTGTAGAACCCTTTTGGAACCTATTTTGTGTTCCACGTAGAACCCTTTTGGAACCTATTTTGGGTTCCATGTAGAACCCTTTTGGAACCTATTTTGTGTTCCATGTAGAACCCTTTTGGAACCTATTTTGAGTTCCATGTAGAACCCTTTTAGAACCTATTTTGGGTTCCATGTAGAACCCTTTTGGAACCTATTTTGGGTTCCATGTAGAACCCTTTTGGAACCTATTTTTCATGAAGTTTTACGATACAGCTCATGTAGATTTTGTGGCTGTGTTATCTAGTGGATAATCATGAGAACGTAGAACGTAGAACACGTCGGGTGATCAGTTGAGCCTTCTTGAGTGCGTGCCGTCACACAGACGCTCTACCGAGCCGTCTGTTCAGCTAGCTCGTGCCCGCCGGGTATGAGCAGTTAGCACCAAGCCCAGCTTCAGCTTGTTCACCAAATGTAAATGAAATCCTCACCAGCTAGCTACCAATACATTTTAGTTTCCCTGTTCGATCATTAAATATATATATATTTTTTAAAACAAGCCCACGAATCGCTCTTTTTACTTTTCCACAAATGGTATTGTATGTGTTTCTTGATATGAGCAAGTTAAGTCAAATGTTGCGGTGGTCAGTGGATAAACTAAGTTGAAGTGTTAAACATATTTCTAAAAAAACGAACTAGTCACATGTCAGTGCGCCACTCGGGAGAGACCCCAAGAATGAAAACTTGACAAAGGGACTATTATTGGTGTAGATTTTCATGCTTTCGTGTGAATGTTCTACACATTTCAACCATGTTCCTTGGCTTACGGTTCTATATTTTTTGATTCAGACATTTTTTATTTTTTGGGAATCTGTGGAATTTCTGTTTTACTCGCTCAAAGTCTTTACCTGTAAGCTGTCAGGTTTGTCTTGTCCGCTCGCCGGGACACACATCTTCTGCTTTCTCTAACAAATGTCTGTGCTCTCGACTGGTCTTCGCTCTCGCAGCATCACCCTCCGCCGCTCTCGCAGCATCACCCTCCGCCCTCTCGTAGCATCACCCTCCGCCCTCTCGTAGCATCACCCTCCGCGCTCTCGTAGCATCACCCTCCGCGCTCTCGTAGCATCACCCTCCGCGCTCTCGTAGCATCACCCTCCGCGCTCTCGTAGCATCACCCTCCGCCCTCTCGTAGCATCACCCTCCGCCCTCTCGTAGCATCACCCTCCGCGCTCTCGTAGCATCACCCTCCGCGCTCTCGTAGCATCACCCTCCGCCCTCTCGTAGCATCACCCTCCGCGCTCTCGCAGCATCACCCTCCGCGCTCTCGCAGCATCACCCTCCGCGCTCTCGCAGCATCACCCTCCGCCCTCTCGCAGCATCACCCTCCGCCCTCTCGCAGCATCACCCTCCGCCCTCTCGTAGCATCACCCTCCGCGCTCTCGCAGCATCACCCTCCGCCCTCTCGCAGCATCACCCTCCGCCCTCTCGCAGCATCACCCTCCGCCCTCTCGCAGCATCACCCTCCGTGCTCTCGCAGCATCACCCTCCGCGCTCTCGCAGCATCACCCTCCGCGCTCTCGTCTCAGTGGACTTTAGAGGCTGATTTGACATTGAAAAAAAAAATTGCTACGGCCTTGTAACTACAAATGAGCATATAATATCTTCAGTAACTCCGATGTAGCCAAAGGCCTGGGTTCCAGAGAGTACCATATGCACACCAGCTGTAGCTGTGAGTGGCGGCAGGTGACACAGACACCAAGAACTGGTTGCACACAAGGACTCAATTACAACCAGATTTAAACCAGTTCTGACGATCAGTTCACCCAGCTTTGGCACACTGCCCTCTACTGACCTCTACTGACCTGTAGGAATCCGCTGGGGTCGTTCCCTACTGACCTGTAGGAATCCTCTGGGGTCGTTCTCTATTGACCTGTAGGAATCTGCTGGGGTCGTTCTCTACTGACCTGTAGGAATCCTCTGGGGTCGTTCTCTATTGACCTGTAGGAATCTTCATCACTGCCCTCTACTGACCTGTAGGAACCCTCTGGGGTCGTTCTCTACTGACCTGTAGGAATCCTCTGGGGTCGTTCTCTACTGACCTGTAGGAATCCTCTGGGGTCGTTCCCTACTGACCTGTAGGAATCCTCTGGGGTCGTTCTCTATTGACCTGTAGGAATCTGCTGGGGTCGTTCTCTACTGACCTGTAGGAATCTTCATCACTGCCCTCTACTGACCTGTAGGAACCCTCTGGGGTCGTTCTCTACTGACCTGTAGGAACCCTCTGGGGTCGTTCTCTACTGACCTGTAGGAACCCTCTGGGGTCGTTCTCTACTGACCTGTAGGAATCCTCTGGGGTCGTTCCCTACTGACCTGTAGGAATCCTCTGGGGTCGTTCTCTATTGACCTGTAGGAATCTGCTGGGGTCGTTCTCTACTGACCTGTAGGAATCTTCATCACTGCCCTCTACTGACCTGTAGGAACCCTCTGGGGTCGTTCTCTACTGACCTGTAGGAACCCTCTGGGGTCGTTCTCTACTGACCTGTAGGAACCCTCTGGGGTCGTTCTCTACTGACCTGTAGGAATCCTCTGGGGTCGTTCCCTACTGACCTGTAGGAACCCTCTGGGGTCGTTCTCTACTGACCTGTAGGAACCCTCTGGGGTCGTTCTCTACTGACCTGTAGGAATCCTCTGGGGTCGTTCCCTACTGACCTGTAGGAACCCTCTGGGGTCGTTCCCTACTGACCTGTAGGAATCCGCTGGGGTCGTTCTCTTTGATGACCTCTAGACAATACTCCATCAGGCCTGTCGTCTGACGCAGCTTCACCGTACAGTGAGATATCTGATCCCTCACCACCTGGGAGGCAGAGGGATCGAAGAAGGGAGAGAGAAGGATAGAGATGTCAATGACATAAACACAGTACTGTAAAGACAGCCCTGTAGTCCATACAGTGAGATATCTGATCCCTCACCACCTAGGAGAGAGAGGGATCGAAGAAGGGAGAGGGAGAGAGAGAGGGATGGAGATTGAGGGAGAGGGAGAGAGAGAGAGGGATGGAGAGTAGAGAGGAAAGAGAAGGGGAGGAGAGGGGAAATGTGGCATCGATAACAAAATGGTGATTAGTAGAGAGAGGACAAGAGGAGGAGACCATCTTAAGGCCACTGGTGTTATGCCTTGCAGTTTGAAACGGTAACCTAATGAGTCCCTAATGTTAATCTAATGTTAACCTAATGTTAATCTAATGTTAACCTCATGAGTCCCTAATGTTAATATAATGTTAACCTAATGAGTCCCTAATGTTAATCGAATGTTAACCTAATGTTGATCTCATGTTAACCTAATGAGTCCCTAATGTTGATCTAATGTTAACATAATGTTAATCTAATTTTAGCCTAATGAGTCCCTGGTGTTAACCTAATGAGTCCCTAACATTAACCTAATGTTTCCCTGGTGTTAACCTAATGTTTCCCTGGTGTAGTTTGCAGCATATCCATAAAAAAACACTGTTTATGATATACTGGTATAGAGGACTTGCAGTTGCATCACAAATCACCTAGCAACCATTCCAGGCGCCATGTTGGAAGACCCGACTCTCTCTGTCTGGTGGAAGTCCTCCAAATGGTCCACACGGAGTTGTTTTGCTACCACTGACTGGAAACTACGGGAAGATTGCTCATTGTTTCATTTTGTCTAAAGACACATAAAAAAGGGTGGCAGTGGGAGAACCTATTCAACTAGGTGAAAACACAATAATACAGACGGGTTTTTTTTGTGTGATGTTTTCTGTCCTCGGATACAAAGAGCCGTTATAAACCCTGTTTACAGATGAAGAGGTCCTAATAAAGGGCACATCCTTGTATACCATGGATTATAGGTGTGTTAGCAAATGTTGTAAACAAAAACAATAATACAGACAGGTTTTTTGTGTGATGTTTTCTGTCCTCGGATACAAAGAGCCGTTATAAACCCTGTTTACAGATGAAGAGGTCCTAATAAAGGGCACATCCTTGTATACCATGGAGTATAGGTGTTTTAGCAAATGTTGTAAACAAAAACACAAATACAGTTTAAAAGTCACACGTGATGTATAATAAACCTATTATAATTAGAGCCGAGTAACCCTGTTGGGTGTGCAGGGTTCTGTTCCAACCCAGCACTAATAATACACATGATTCAACTGATCAAACCTAATGAGTTAATAATCAAGTGTTCTATCTCTGGGCTGGTATAGACGTCTGTTCCTCCAGTAGATCTGTTACTGGGCTGGAATAGAAGTCTGTTCCTCCAGTAGATCTGTTACTGGGCTGGAATAGAAGTCTGTCCCCCCAGTAGATCTATTACTGGGCTGGAATAGAAGTCTGTTCCTCCAGTAGATCTGTTACTGGGCTGGAATAGAAGTCTGCTCCCCCAGTAGATCTATTACTGGGCTGGAATAGAAGTCTGCTCCCCCAGTAGATCTATTACTGGGCTGGAATAGAAGTCTGCTCCCCCAGTAGCTCTATTACTGGGCTGGAATAGAAGTCTGTTCCTCCAGTATATCTATTTCTGGGCTGGAATAGAAGTCTGTTCCTCCAGTAGATCTGTTACTGGGCTGGAATAGAAGTCTGTTCCTCCAGTAGATCTATTTCTGGGCTGGAATAGAAGTCTGTTCCTCCAGTAGATATGTTACTGGGCTGGAATAGAAGTATGTTCCTCCAGTAGATCTATTTCTGGGCTGGAATAGAAGTCTGTTCCTCCAGTATATCTATTTCTGGGCTGGAATAGAAGTCTGTTCCTCCAGTAGATCTGTTACTGGGCTGGAATAGAAGTTTGTTCCTCCAGTAGATCTATTTCTGGGCTGGAATAGAAGTCTGTTCCTCCAGTAGATCTGTTACTGGGCTGGAATAGAAGTCTGCTCCCCCAGTAGATCTATTACTGGGCTGGAATAGAAGTCTGTTCCCCCAGTAGATATATTACTGGGCTGGAATAGAAGTCTGTTCCCCCAGTAGATCTATTACTGGGCTGGAATAGAAGTATGTTCCTCCAGTAGATCTATTTCTGGGCTGGAATAGAAGTCTGCTCCCCCAGTAGATCTATTACTGGACTGGAATAGAAGTCTGCTCCCCCAGTAGATCTATTACTGGGCTGGAATAGAAGTCTGTCCCCCCAGTAGATCTATTACTGGGCTGGAATAGAAGTCTGCTCCCCCAGTAGATCTATTACTGGGCTGGAATAGAAGTCTGTTCCCCCAGTAGATCTATTACTGGGCTGGAATAGAAGTCTGTTCCCCCAGTAGATCTATTACTGGGCTGGAATAGAAGTCTGTTCCCCCAGTAGATCTATTTCTGGGCTGGAATAGAAGTCTGTCTCCCAGTAGATCTATTACTGGGCTGGAATAGAAGTCTGTTCCCCCAGTAGATCTATTACTGGGCTGGAATAGAAGTCTGTTCCCCCAGTAGATCTATTACTGGGCTGGAATAGAAGTCTGTTCCCCCAGTAGATCTATTACTGGGCTGGAATAGAAGTCTGTTCCCCCAGTAGATCTATTACTGGTGTCACACCCTGACCATAGTTTACTTTGTATATTTCTATGTTTTGGTTGGTCAGGGTGTGAGCTGAGTGGGCATTTCATGTTTCATTGTCTAGTTTGTCTATTTCTATGTCTGGCCTGATATGGTTCTCAATCAGAGGCAGGTGTTAGTCATTGTCTCTGATTGGGAACCATATTTAGGTAGCCTGGGTTTCACTGTGTGTTTGTGGGTGATTGTTCCTGTCTCTGTGTTCTCACCAGATAGGGCTGTTTCGGTTTTCGTTACGTTCTTTGTTTTGTAGTGTTTGTATCGATTCGTGTTTTACGTTTGTTTATTAAACATGGATCGCAATCTACACGCCGCATTTTGGTCCGACTCTCCTTCACATACAGAAAACCGTGACAACTGGGCTGGAATAGAAGTCTGTTCCTCCAATAGATCTATCTCTGGGCTGTAATATATATATATATATATATATTCACCTGAAATGATACTTTAGTGATAAAATATCTTACTTGTTACTAAGATGTCTAACATACTGTATGAGTTAGCTTACTTGTACACTTTTGAAATGATATGAAATAGTGTTGATTCTTGGAAGTGAAGTGTTTAAACTAATCCTGCAATAAACGTATTTGTTTAATGTGCCTTTTTCTATGTTGTATCTCAAATGAACATGACCTTTTTGTTCAGTCTTAAGCTCTCCAATTAGATTTTGATTGTCAATCTCAGGATGTGAGTCATGTGAACCCGTTTTGCAGCTGATAATGGCATGCAACACTAATGCAGCCATAGACCTACAGCGGTGGTTCCCAACTCCAGTCCTCCCAACAGCCCAACTCCTGTCCTCCCAACAGCCCAACTCCAGTCCTCCAGTACCCCCAACAGCCCAACTCCAGTCCTCCAGTACCCCCAACAGCCCAACTCCTGTCCTCCCAACAGCCCAACTCCTGTCCTCCCAACAGCCCAACTCCTGTCCTCCCAACAGCCCAACTCCAGTCCTCCCAACAGCCCAACTCCTGTCCTCCCAACAGCCCAACTCCTGTCCTCCCAACAGCCCAACTCCTGTCCTCCCAACAGCCCAACTCCAGTCCTCCCAACAGCCCAACTCCAGTCCTCCCAACAGCCCAACTCCTGTCCTCCCAACAGCCCAACTCCTGTCCTCCCAACAGCCCAACTCCTGTCCTCCCAACAGCCCAACTCCAGTCCTCCAGTACCCCCAACAGCCCAACTCCAGTCCTCCAGTACCCCCAACAGCCCAACTCCAGTCCTCCAGTACCCCCAACAGCCCAACTCCAGTCCTCCAGTACCCCCAACAGCCCAACTCCAGTCCTCCTGTCCTCCCAACAGCCCAACTCCTGTCCTCCCAACAGCCCAACTCCAGTCCTCCAGTACCCCCAACAGCCCAACTCCAGTCCTCCAGTACCCCCAACAGCCCAACTCCAGTCCTCCAGTACCCCCAACAGCCCAACTCCAGTCCTCCAGTACCCCCAACAGCCCAACTCCAGTCCTCCAGTACCCCCCAACAGCCCAACTCCAGTCCTCCCAACAGCCCAAATCCAGTCCTCCCAACAGCCCAACTCCAGTCCTCCAGTACCCCCCCCCCAACAGCCCAACTCCAGTCCTCCAGTACCGCCAACAGCCCAACTCCAGTCCTCCAGTACCCCCCCCCCAACAGCCCAACTCCAGTCCTCCAGTACCCCCAACAGCCCAACTCCAGTCCTCCAGTACCCCCAACAGCCCAACTCCAGTCCTCCAGTACCCCCAACAGCCCAACTCCAGTACCCCCAACAGCCCAACTCCAGTCCTCCAGTACCCCCAACAGCCCAACTCCAGTCCTCCAGTACCCCCAACAGCCCAACTCCAGTCCTCCAGTACCCCCCAACAGCCCAACTCCAGTCCTCTAGTACCCCCCAACAGCCCAACTCCAGTCCTCCAGTACCCCCAACAGCCCAACTCCAGTCCTCCAGTACCCCCAACAGCCCAACTCCAGTCCTCCAGTACCCCCCAACAGCCCAACTCCAGTCCTCCAGTACCCCCCAACAGCCCAACTCCAGTCCTCCAGTACCCCCCAACAGCCCAACTCCAGTCCTCCAGTACCCCCCAACAGCCCAACTCCAGTCCTCCAGTACCCCCCAACAGCCCAACTCCAGTCCTCCAGTACCCCCCAACAGCCCAACTCCAGTCCTCCAGTACCCCCAACAGCTCAACTCCAGTCCTCCAGTACCCCCAACAGCCCAACTCCAGTCCTCCAGTACCCCCAACAGCCCAACTCCAGTCCTCCAGTACCCCCAACAGCCCAACTCCAGTCCTCCAGTACCCCCAACAGCTCAACTCCAGTCCTCCAGTACCCCCAACAGCCCAACTCCAGTCCTCCAGTACCCCCAACAGCCCAACTCCAGTCCTCCAGTACCCCCAACAGCCCAACTCCAGTCCTCCAGTACCACCAACAGCCCAACTCCAGTCCTCCAGTACCCCCAACAGCCCAACTCCAGTCCTCCAGTACCACCAACAGCCCAACTCCAGTCCTCCAGTACCTCCAACAGCCCAACTCCAGTCCTCCAGTACCCCCAACAGCCCACATTGTTGTTGTAGCCTCGGACAAACAAACCTGATTGAACTTATTGAGGTCCTGATGATTAGTTGACAAGTTGAATCAGTTATGTTTGTTTGTTTATTTTACATTTTAAATTTCACCTTTATTTAACCAAGTTGGCCAGTTGAGAACAAGTTCTCATTTACAACTGCGACCTGGCCAAGATAAAGCAAAGCAGTTTGACACATACAACAACACAGAGTTACACATGGAATAAACAAGCGTAGTCAATAACACAATAGAAAAATATATATACGGTGTGTTCAAATATAGTAAGATTAGGAGGTAAGGCAATAAATAGGCCATAGTGGCAAAATAATTACAATTTAGCATTTAAACTCTGGAGTGATAGGTGTGTAGAAGATGAATGTGCAAGTAGAGATACTGGGGTGCAAAGGAGCAAAATAATTAATAACAGCATGGGGATGAGGTAGTTGGGTGGGCTATTTACAGATGGGCTGTGTACAGGTGCAATGATCTTTAAGCTGCTCTGACAGCTGATGCTTAAAGTTAGTGAGGGAGATATAAGACTCCAGCGTCAGTGATTTTTGCTATTCGTTCCAGTCATTGGCAGCAGAGAACTGTAAGGAAGGGCGGCCAAAGGAAGAACTGGCTTTGGGGGTGACCAGTGAGATATACCTGCTGGAGCGCGTGCTATGGGTGGGTGCTGCTATGATGACCAGTGAGATATACCTGCTGGAGCACATGCTATGGGTGGGTGCTGCTATGGTGACCAGTGAGCTGAGATAAGGCGGGGCTTTACCTAGCAAAGACTTATTGATGACCTGGAGCCAGTGGGTTTGGCGACAAATATGAAGTGAGGGCCAGCCAACGAGAGCATACAGGTCGCAGTGGTGGGTAGTATATGGGATTTTAATGACAAAACAGATGGCACTGTGATAGACTGCATCCAATTTGTTGAGTAGAGTGTTGGAGGCTATTTTGTAAATGACCTCGCCGAAGTCGAGGATCGGTAGGATAGTCAGTTTTACGAGGGTATGTTTGGCAGCATGTGTGAAGGAGGCTTTGTTGCAAAATAGGAAGCCGATTCTAGATTGAATTGAATTTTAACGAGGTTAAGAAGAATCCTAGTGTGTCAGCTAAAGACTTACAGAAATCTCTGGAACATGCTAACATCTCCGTTGACGAGTCTACGATACATTAAAACACTAAACAAGAATGGTGTTCGTGGGAGGACACCACAGAAGAAGAAAACACCACAGAAGAAGAAAACACCACAGAAGAAGAAAAAAAAACATTGTTGCACGTCTGAAGTTTGCAAAAGAGCACCTGGATGTTCCACAGCGCTACTGGCAAGATATTCTGTGGACAGATGAAACTACAGTTGAGTTGTTTGGAAGGAAAACACAACACTATGTGTGGAGAGAAAAAAGGCACAGCACAGCACACCAACATCAAAACCTCATCCCAACTGTAAAGTATGGTGGAGGGAGCATCATGGTTTGGGGCTGCTTTGCTGCCTCAGGGCCTGGACAGCTTGCTATCATTGACGCAAAAAATGAATTCCCAAGGTTTATCAAGACATTTTGCAGGAGAATGTAAGGCTATCTGTCCGCCAATTGAAGCTCCACAGAAGTTGGGTGATGCAACAGGACAATGACCCAAAACACAGAAGTAAATCAACAGCAGGATGGCTTGAACAGAAGAAAATACACCTTCTGGAGTGGCCCAGTCAGAGTCCTGACCTCAACCTGATTGAGATTCTATGGCATGACCTAAAGAGAGCAGTTCACACCAGACATCCTAAGAATATTTCTGAACTGAAACAGTTTTTGTGGTGTATTGAGGAATGTATTATATGTTAATGAGTTTAGATGTAAAATGGTTGCAAATAGCCAATGGGATTTGTATACAGGGGGTTGAGTTATTTGAATTAACATATGACAATGGGGCTTCCGTTCTTGCATTGAAGTGATTGGATTACGAGATGAAAGGGAGGTCAAAGTTCAATGATGTGTTGGAGAGTTGGGCTGAAGATACTGTAGAGAGTAGAGGGGGTTGGGCTGAAGATACTGTAGAGAGTAGAGGGGGTTGGGCTGAAGACACTGTAGAGAGTAGAGGGGGTTGGGCTGACGACACTGTAGAGAGTAGAGGGGGTTGGGCTGAAGACACTGTAGAGAGTAGAGGGGGTTGGGCTGAAGACACTGTAGAGAGTAGAGGGGGTTGGGCTGAAGACACTGTAGAGAGTAGAGGGGGTTGGGCTGAAGACACTGTAGAGAGTAGAGGGGGTTGGGCTGAAGACACTGTAGAGAGAAGTCGACTGTAATGTGTTACGGAGAACATTAAATAAATCTGTTCTGTTTTATTATCAGTACGCTCTGGAGTCTTCAGTAAAAGAACCCAGCATCTTAGGAAGCAACAGTTTTGTAAAGAGGAACGGTCCAAATCTCCTCCAGACTGTTGTTACAGGTCTGATCTGCAACTACAGAAAACATTTGGTTGAGGTTATTGCTGCCAAAGGAGGGCCAACCAGTTATTAAATCCAAGGGTTCACCTACTTTTCCCACCCTGCACTGTGAATGTTCACACGGTGTGTTCAATAAAGACATGGAAATGTATAATTGTTTGTGTGTTACTAGTTTATGCAGACTGTGTTTGTCTATTGTTGTGACCTAGATGAAGATCAGATAACATATTATGACCAATTTATGCAGAAATGACCAATGTGTGCAGAAATGACCAATGTATGCAGAAATGACCAATGTATGCAGAAATGACCAATGTATGCAGAAATCCAGGTAATTAATAATACTAATAAATTATAAATTTAGCTGACACTCTAGGATTCTTCTTAACCTCATTGAGCATTCTGCTCTGTGCTCTTGCAGTCTGACTCCTGACTTCAATTAGCTTTTGGAGAAGTCATTAACCTAGGGGGGTTCACATACTTTTTCCAACCTACACTGTGAATGTTTAAATGATGTATTCAATATAGACAAGAAAAATACAATAATTTGTGTGTTATTAGTTTAAGCACGGTCTATTGTTGTGACTAAGATGAAGATCAGATCAAATTTTAGGACCAATTTATGCAGAAATCCAGGTAAGATAATCCATCCACCTGACAGGTGTGGCATGTCAACAAGATGATTAAACAGCACGATCATTACACAGGTGCACCTTGTGCTGGGAACAATAAAAAGACACTCTAAAATATCCAGTATTGTCACACAACGCCATGCCACAGATTCCTCAAGTTTTGAGGGACCGTACAATTGGCATGCTAACTGCAGGAATATCCACCAGAGCTGTTGCCAGTACGTCCAACAACAACAGACCACGTGTAACTACGCCAACCCAGGACCTCCACATCGTCAGAGAACAGCCACACAGACAGCGGATGAAACTGAGGAGCATTTCCTTCTGTAATAATGCCCTTTTGTGGAGGAAAAATGTATTCTAATTGGCATTCCATGTTGGGATGGTGTTCTTCGGCTTGCAAGCCTCCCCCTTTTTCCTCACACATTTCTCAAATCGCCTGAAAGTCTGGGCCCCAGTCTGGGCCCGAGTCTGGGCTCGAGTCTTTGAATCTAGCTTTGGCCCTGGCAGCATCTCTGTTGTGTATGATTTCAGATAGCTTTGGCCCTGGCAGCATCTCTGTTGTGTATGATTTCAGATAGCTTTGGCCCTGGTAGCATCTCTGTTGTGTATGATTTCAGATAGCTTTGGCCCTGGTAGCATCTCTGTTGTGTATGATTTCAGATAGCTTTGGCCCTGGTAGCATCTCTGTTGTGTATGATTTCAGATAGCTTTGGCCCTGGCAGCATCTCTGTTGTGTATGATTTCAGATAGCTTTGGCCCTGGCAGCATCTCTGTTGTGTATGATTTCAGATAGCTTTGGCCCTGGTAGCATCTCTGTTGTGTATGATTTCAGATAGCTTTGGCCTAAAACCAACGGCTAGACCTGTTTTTAATTCTCTGTTTTTTAAAGGGGGCATGTTTATCTACAATACAATTGAAAACCTTTGGGACGTGGTTCAGAGCCAACTCTGGGTCAGGTATAAATGCAATGCAATCAAAGTCACCAAAATAAAGGTCACCAAAACAAGGCCCGTTCATTGAAATGTTTAAAATTCCTCTTGTTGATAAAACGAGGTTTGGATCTAGGCATGGGACAGCGGTCACTAATATCCAAAGCAATTACCCCACTCCCAGCATATTTGTCAATCAAAGTCGATTTCTTAGGGTCCTTTAAGTTTGGACGAGTAGGCTTTGTAATCAGCTGGGTCAAATTTAGATGAGTACAGATATCCTTTAAACAGTCAGCATCTTGCGTTCCCCCATGCAAGATTAAAATCTCCAGCGATCAACACCTCTGGGGGAGTAAAAATGGCAATTAAATCAGTGAGTTTGTTTAGTACAAACTTCTTGGCGGAGCGCGGGCGATTCCTATAACTGTTATTTTTTAGTTTGAACCCAACTGAAGACTTAAAGCCAACAATTCAAATGGTTTAGTAATGGAGGTAGCCTTTAACAGAGACACAGAAAGAAGATTCCTTGTGTAAATAGCAACACCGCCACCTTTGCCTTTCCTACCAGCCCGAAACACATTGTACCCTCAGGTTTCAGATGGAATAAAAATATCAGGGTCTGTCTGAGAGAGCTCCCAGATCTTGACATGATCCATTTTAGGTAATAAACTACAACTGTTAAGATGTAAAAATGTCAAACCTTTTCTGCATTTAAAATCACACAGTTTTCAATACAAGTCAGATTACTTTGAGATTTCAGAACAACAGGAGACTCAAATATTGGATTATAGCTATTAGGAAAATAAAACAAAGTAGGAATAGCAATGACTTTTCTCCAGTTAGCACCATTTGGCATGTCACCACTTTCAGATACAACATGTGTAACTCTCATAGAGACCAAAGAGGAGATGGCGAAAACTGACTTACATGTAATGCTAATATAGTCCTCACATCAATTTAGTTGACCAAGAACCTTTCTAATGTTTGATGACAACAGCCGGGAGCCATTTTCACCCAGGGGAATTCCGTCTTCCACAAAGTAGCCAGGACTATTCCAGAAGGAGTCAAAATTGTCAACGAAGGACATAACTGTTTTCAGAGCAGGAATCTGTTTCTTGATGGTGGGCATGACTTTTGATAACTCCAATACCCTCCAGGAAAACAAAGGGTACGGGTAATTCGGACTTCCACCAATCTAACCATGGAGCTTCCCATAATAATGGTTGATGGCTGTTATTCATTTAGAGCCGGAGCCCTCAGCCCAACCTTAACCCCAATCAGGGGCTCCTCTAACTCGCCCCCCCACAAATGACAGGAATATCAGAGCCCACCGTAGACCCGGTGAAGCAGAACCCACCTTAGACCCCGGCGATACCATCATAACGTTAAGGAAGGAACCTCCGACTCTCCATGAGAAGGTGGGACATCAGGCTCCAGAGCAGTAAAGTTATTCGATGTCGGCAACCCATTCATGAATCCCGTGACTGCAGGAGGCTCAAAAAGTGGAGGACGCCGCCGCTATCGACTTCGGCAATGAACGGTGTGACGTGTCTCCCTGTCCGGCCAGTCAGGTCCAGGAGAGAATCATCCTGCGATTCAGCAACAAAGGTCCTGCCAACGCCATTCTCCGTCGGTGAGCGATCACTTCCGAGCAGCGGCCAGTTCACCAAAGATAGCCTGCCTGAAGGTGAGACTCTCATCAGCCCAGCGCGATGCACGACCCTCGAAGTAGAGGACAACTAAAAATCACAGGTCTTGGCTTTCCCAGTAGCCTCAGCTATTTGTATGTCCAGCATAGTGACTTCTTCTCTGTAGCCCTCCGTGAGTAGGCAATTGTCGACCTGAAGGGCAGGGTGTTCAACTTCATCCCGGAACAGGGCGAGGTATATACAACTCCTGCAGCGTTGACAGCGTAACGAGTTCTCCACTTTATCAATACAAAGCAGGAAGACCGAGACAAACATGTTCTTGTGCTGATGTTGCTTCCAGAGGCAGTTTGGAGCTCGATGAATCCTGACTTCCTGACAGTTCAGTTGGAAAACGTTGTGATAGGCTACTTTCTGGATGATACGGCTCTCGTTTGTGGAATGACCAAGGTGCAGCGTGGTAGGCGTACATCGTTCAATTTATTGATGACACCGAAAGCAAAATAACAACAACAAAAACGAAAGCGCACAGTTCTGTAAGGCAAAACAAACTATACAGAAAACAAGATCCCACAAAACCCAAAAGGAAAATGACCACTTATATATGATCCCCAATCAGAGACAACGATAGACAGCTGCCTCTGATTGGGAACCATACTCAGCAGGTCAGGGCGTGACACTGGAGAATGACTGTGCCGTGCTTACTCTCTCGGACTCTGAAAATGAATCAGACAATGTGAAAATCCCTGATTTACGTAAAAACATTTTCTTAGAACCAGACATCGTTGTGTCTTCTGATGACAATGATGGGGGAGAAACGGTGTCTTTGTCACAGAAGAGGTTGACTGAGTTTTGAAATCCGTGGAATGCCCAGTGGAATGCCCAGTGGAATGCCCAGTGGAATGACCAGTGGAATGCCCAGTGGAATGCCCAGTGGAATGCCCAGTGGAATGCCCAGTGGAATGCCCAGTGGAATGCCCAGTGGAATGCCCAGTGGAATTCCCAGTGGAATGCCCAGTGGAATGCCCAGTGGAATGACCAGTGGAATGCCCAGTGGAATGCCCAGTGGAATGCCCAGTGGAAGCAGAGAGATGATTGCCAAATGCAGAAAGAGTCCGAAAAGAGAACACAGAAAGAAGGCTGTTGTATAAAACACTAATTTTGTCAGAAAGTCGTTTTCATTGCAAGTTAAAGCTGTACTGTTAACTAGCTAGCTAATGTTAACTGGTTGGCTCGCTATCTAATGTTACATGTCTGATCTGTGTATAGCTAATGTTAACTGGTTGGCTCGCTATCTAACGTTACATGTCTGATCTGTGTATAGTTAATGTTAACTGGTTGGCTCGCTAGCTAACGTTACGCGTATGATCTGTGTATAGCTAACGTTAGCTGGCTGGCTCGCTATCTAACATTACATGTATGATCTGTGTATAGCTAACGTTAGCTGGCTGGCTCGCTAGCTAACGTTACGCGTAGTATCTGTGTAGGAGCTCTAGAAAGGGGCCCGAGTTGGAATTCCGAGTTGGATGACCGTTGAAATGGATTTTTCCCAGTTTGAGATCCTAGCTGATTTGAACGCGGGATTATAGAGTTGGGATAATGGTTCATTGTTTAGCTAGCTAGCTAGCTGCATGTCGAAAAACAAAAGACTCCACTATGCCAGTAACCATTTCACTGTACTGTTTACACCTTCTGTGTCCTGTGCATGCGACAAACAAACTTAGATTGTATTTGATATAGTATGTTTACCAGAGACAGTAATGTGAAGAACAACATGACCTGCACCAAAGTCAGATTAGGATGTAGGCCAAGGACTCGATAAAGTTCATTTTTACGACTACTTTTTGCCACGACTTTCATCACTTTTAGTCTTGAAAGCTTTGGTTGTTTAATTTAATATACTGTGAATCCTTAAAGAGATGGGTGGGGCTAAAGCTTAAGAGGGTGTGAACGATTCTGCTGAATGGGTGTGGCTAAAGCTTAAGAGGGTGTGAACGATTCTGCTGAATGGGTGTGGCTAAAGCTTAAGAGGGTGTGAACGATTCTGCTGAATGGGTGGGGCTAAAGCTTAAGAGGGTGTGAACGATTCTGCTGAATGGGTGGGGCTAAAGCTTAAGAGGGTGTGAACGATTCTGCTGAATGGGTGTGGCTAAAGCTTAAGAGGGTGTGAACGATTCTGCTGAATGGGTGTGGCTAAAGCTTAAGAGGGTGTGAACGATTCTGCTAAATGGATGGGGCTAAAGCTTAAGAGGGTGTGAACGATTCTGCTGAATGGGTGTGGCTAAAGCTTAAGAGGGTGTGAACGATTCTGCTGAATGGGTGTGGCTAAAGCTTAAGAGGGTGTGAACGATTCTGCTGAATGGGTGTGGACAAAGAAGAGCTCTCCGGTAGGTCTACCAAAACACTCACATTCATCTTTCAAAGCAGAATTACATTCTCATTGTTCCTCAACTGCAGTGTATGATATACAACGTTGTAGCTCTGAGTCTCTAATTTTGTAAAAAAATATACATTTAAAATGTTGCTACATACCGTAGGACATATATTTTAGAGGCTATTTATACAGAAAATTGGTCTTAAAACCTGTATTATCCTAAACTGTATTTATAATTATATGACACCATTTTAGGTTGACAATAATTGTGTAACTCAATTTCTGATATATCACATGCCTTATTGTTCTCCGGTTTAAGTAAAATCAGGATTATCCCTCTACTGCCATTCATTCCAATTAGACTGGTTTGGATTTCTCCCTGACCAAGATGGCTGCCATTTTCACCTCATTCTGGAATTTGGAGGGATCATGACATAGTAATTGAATAGGATCTCTACGGGTATACTGCTATGTAATCACCACACGCATGCACACGAACACCCAAACGCACTGTGTGTGTGGTGTCAGAGTCTGGATCCATCCACTCCCCTGCAGAGGACTGGCACTACTCCAAGAGGTGCTTCTCTTCTCGCTGCTGACAATCGGCTCTCTGTTTAACAGACAAACTTTAATCATCTCTCTTCCCCCCCCCCCACCCCACTACTCAACCCTCCGTCTTCCCCTCACCCCACTACTCAGCCCTCCCTCTCCCCCACTCACCCCTCCCTCTCCTCTCCTCCCCCCCACCCCCCTACTGAACAGCTTTCTGTTTTCCCTCTCTCTCTCTCTCTGTTGTAATTGCTATGTCACTGCTGCAGTACCCAGTGGGCAGTGCAGTCTGTTTACCAATAAAGAGAGTCTACTCATCATGACACTGCTTTTCCTTCTCAACGTATTGATAAACACTCAGAAGGTGTATAACGTTGGACCTCCATTTCCAGTTCTGTGGGTTTTCTGTAATCCCGTCCAGCTACTCTCTGGCTGCGTCCCACCGTCCAGCTACTCTCTGGCTGCGTCCCACCGTCCAGCTACTCTGGCTGCGTCCCACCATCCAGCTACTCTCTGACTGCTTCCCACCATCCAGCTACTCTCTGACTGCGTCCCACCATCCAGCTACTCTCTGGCTGCGTCCCACCGTCCAGCTACTCTGGCTGCGTCCCACCATCCAGCTACTCTCTGACTGCTTCCCACCATCCAGCTACTCTCTGACTGCGTCCCACCTTCCAGCTACTCTCTGGCTGCGTCCCACCGTCCAGCTACTCTCTGACTGCTTCCCACCGTCCAGCTACTCTCTGACTGCGTCCCACCATCCAGCTACTCTCTGACTGCGTCCCACCGTCCAGCTACTCTCTGACTGCTTCCCACCGTCCAGCTACTCTCTGACTGCGTCCCACCGTCCAGCTACTCTCTGACTGCGTCCCACGGTCCAGCTACTCTCTGACTGCGTCCCACCGTCCAGCTACTCTCTGACTGCTTCCCACCGTCCAGCTACTCTCTGACTGCTTCCCACCGTCCAGCTACTCTCTGACTGCGTCCCACCGTCCAGCTACTCTCTGACTGCTTCCCACCGTCCAGCTACTCTCTGACTGCGTCCCACCGTCCAGCTACTCTCTGACTGCTTCCCACCGTCCAGCTACTCTCTGGCTGCGTCCCACCGTCCAGCTACTCTGGCTGCGTCCCACCATCCAGCTACTCTCTGACTGCGTCCCACCGTCCAGCTACTCTCTGGCTGCGTCCCACCATCCAGCTACTCTCTGACTGCTTCCCACCGTCCAGCTACTCTCTGACTGCGTCCCACCGCCCAGCTACTCTCTGGCTGCGTCCCACCGTCCAGCTACTCTCTGACTGCTTCCCACCGTCCAGCTACTCTCTGACTGCGTCCCACCGTCCAGCTACTCTCTGACTGCTTCCCACCGTCCAGCTACTCTCTGGCTGCGTCCCACCGTCCAGCTACTCTGGCTGCGTCCCACCATCCAGCTACTCTCTGACTGCGTCCCACCGTCCAGCTACTCTCTGGCTGCGTCCCACCATCCAGCTACTCTCTGACTGCTTCCCACCGTCCAGCTACTCTCTGACTGCGTCCCACCGCCCAGCTACTCTCTGGCTGCGTCCCACCATCCTGCTACTCTCTGGCTGCGTCCAACCATCCAGCTACTCTCTGACTGCGTCCCACCGTCCAGCTACTCTCTGACTGCTTCCCACCGTCCAGCTACTCTCTGACTGCGTCCCACCGCCCAGCTACTCTCTGACTGCTTCCCACCGTCCAGCTACTCTCTGACTGCGTCCCACCGCCCAGCTACTCTCTGACTGCTTCCCACCGTCCAGCTACTCTCTGACTGCGTCCCACCGCCCAGCTACTCTCTGGCTGCGCCCCACTGTCCAGCTACTCTCTGGCTGCGTCCCACCATCCAGCTACGTCCCACCATCCAGCTACTCTCTGACTGCGTCTCAAATTGCACCCTATTCCCTATATAGGGCACTACACTACACTATATAGGGCACTACACTACACTATATAGGGCACTACACGAGGGAATAGGGTGTCGTTTGTGACTCAGTCTCAGTCTTTCCCAGATGACCATGATAATTTCCATCCATCAGACATCCGGCTGGAAGGACCAATGAAAGGACACTGAGCCCATTCCCTCTGTAACACTGTGTGAGAGGAGAGAGGGAACGGCTAGTAGTCCAGTGTTGATGGCCACAGGGGAGGAGAGGAGAGGAGAAGAGGGGAGGAGGGAGGAGAGGAGAGGAGAGGAGAGGAGGAGGAGGGAGGAAGAGGAGGGAGGAGAGGAGAAGAGTGGAGTGGAGGAGGGAGGAAGAGGAGGGAGGAGAGGAGATGAGAAGAGGGGAGGAGGAAGGAGGAGAGGAGAAGAGTAGAGGAGGAGGGAGGAAGAGGAGGAGGGAGTGGAGGAGGAGGGAGGAGAGGAGAGGAGAAGAGTAGAGGAGGAGGGAGGAAGAGGAGGGAGAAGAGGAGATGAGAAGAGAGGAGGAGGAGGGAGGAGAGGAGAAGAGTAGAGGAGGAGGGAGGAAGAGGAGGAGGGAGTGGAGGAGGAGGGAGGAGAGGAGAAGAGTAGGAGGGAGGGAGGAGAGGAGAAGAGTGGAGGAGAGGTGAGGAGTAGAGGAGGAAGGAGGAGAGGTGAGGAGTGGAGGAGGAGGGAGGAGAGGTGAGGAGTGGAGAAGGAGGGGGAGAGGAGAGGAGAAGAGTAGAGGAGGAGGGAGGAAGAGGAGGGAGAAGAGGAGATGAGAAGAGAGGAGGAGGAGGGAGGAGAGGAGAAGAGTAGAGGAGGAGGGAGGAAGAGGAGGAGGGAGTGGAGGAGGAGGGAGGAGAGGAGAAGAGTAGGAGGGAGGGAGGAGAGGAGAAGAGTGGAGGAGAGGTGAGGAGTAGAGGAGGAAGGAGGAGAGGTGAGGAGTGGAGGAGGAGGGAGGAGAGGTGAGGAGTGGAGAAGGAGGGGGAGAGGAGAGGAGAAGAGTAGAGGAGGAGGGAGGAAGAGGAGGGAGAAGAGGAGATGAGAAGAGAAGAGGAGGAGGGAGGAGAGGAGAAGAGTAGAGGAGGATGGAGGAAGAGGAGGAGGGAGTGGAGGAGGAGGGAGGAGAGGAGAAGAGTAGGAGGGAGGGAGGAGAGGAGAAGAGTGGAGGAGAGGTGAGGAGTAGAGGAGGAGGGAGGAGAGGTGAGGAGTGGAGGAGGAGGGAGGAGAGGTGAGGAGTGGAGAAGGAGGGGGGACCCCTGGTGCCAGTAAAAACTGCCTATTCTCTCTCTGCCTGTCTCCATCTTTAATGACAGTCTTTTGACTGTCATTTGAGAAGTAGCCATTATGTTATTGAGGGCTTCACGCCTTCACACACTGCTTAAAAAAATAACAAGCTCTGCACGTCGCTATGTCCTGGTTGTCATGGAGATGGTTGCCTCTGGTGTCACCGAACGATACTGTCTCAAGGACTAGAGGAGAGGAACAGGCTTGGTGTGTGTGAGAGAGAGAGGGAGAGGGAGCAGAGGGCGAGGGAGAGCAAAGAGCAAAGAGCAAAGAGCGAGAGAGAGAGAGAGAAAGAGAAAGACAAAGAGAGAGACAAAGAGAGAGACAGAGAGAGAGAGAGAGTGAGAGAGAGAGACAGTGAGAGAGAGAGAGAGAGAGAGAGAAAGAGAGAGGGACATTTGAAATGTCTTTATTCTTTAGGAACTTCTGTGAGTGTAATGTTTACTGTTAATTTGTATTGTTTATTTCACTTTTGTTTGTTATCTACTTCACTTGCTTTGGCAATGTTAACACATGTTTCCCATGCCAATAAAGCCCCTTGAATTGAATTGAGAGAGAGAGAGAGAGAGAGAGAGAGAGAGAGAGAGAGAGAGAGAGAGAGAGAGAGAAAGATAAAGATTTAAATAAAGAATAAATAAAGAATAAATACATTAATGCATAATTCTGTCTGTTTGATATTCACGACGGAACTTTCCGATAGGTTTGCAGAGCCCTGAGTCCTGAAAGAAGAAGGAAAACCACACAACGCTGGACGAAGTTTGTGGGTAACCTATGACCTTCCCAAGGAGCAATGGTGAATACGTCAAGTGAGCCAAGATGGTCCTGCATAGCAGCTCAGGGCTGCAGCCCGAGTCTCCACACACTTGCACACGTTCTTGCACGGAGCCAATGCTTACAACAATCATATACTTTTAAATCTTATGCCGTGGAGTGTATAAGTGCACACTTTTGGTAAAAAAAGTGTGGAGAATTGGGACTCAGCCAAGATCACCTTCATCTTATGCATAACTCTGCCTATTTAGTATTCATTCATTCATTCATTTATAATTGCTACCCCGCAGGCAGGAAGTCCCCTGGGCTTGATCCAAAATGGCGTCTCACCTTCAGCTTGTGCTCATGTTCGTTGTTGACGCGGGTCAGCAGCTGGGCCTTGCGTCGGTTCAGGGCGTCAATGAGGGCGTCACACTGCGCCACCAGACAGGCTTCGAACTCCACGCCGTTCTCCTGCAGGTCAGACAGACAGTTAGACAGGCAGATATAAAGAAAGATAGACAGATAGGCAGAGACAGACAGACAGCTGGGACACAAGGCAGTGTGGATAGACTTTGATGAAAGCATCAAAACAGGCATTAGAAATAATATGCATCATTCCTATGTTTAGAAAACAGGCAAACTCACCAGACGGACAGAAAATGTGAGGAGGTATGTAATCAAGCGTCTCCTAGTAAGAGTGCTGATTTAGGATCAGTTCTACCTTTTTTTAGTCACAGTAAGATAAGATTACATGGACAAGAGGGCAGCTGATCCTAGAGCAGCTTGATACATACGGTGACTGATCACTGAAAAACACCAATAGAAAAGGAACCACTGACAACATGGTGGAGATCACGGTTAACTGTGATGCCAGACCAGAGGCAGACTGCCATGTTGACGACATTTAAATAGGAGTGGGGGAACGATGGCAGACTACTGGGAAAGGAACAGTCATGGGGAGACTATTGGTAGTCTTTGGAGACTATTTGAAGACTATTTGTAGTTTTTAGAGACGAAATGAAAAACTATTTGTAGTTTTTAGAGACTATCTGAAAAACTATTTGTAGTTTTTAGAGACTATCTGAAGACTCTTTGTGGTTTTTAGAGACTATCTGAAGACTGTAGTTTTAGAGACTATCTGAAGACTCTTTGTAGATTTCAGAGACTATATGAAAAACTATTTGTAGTTTTTAGAGACTATCTAAAGACTCTTTGTGGTTTTTAGAGACTATCTGAAGACTATTTGTAGTTTTTAGAGACTATATGAAAAACTATGTGTAGTTTTTTAGAGACTATCTGAAGACTGTTTGTAGTTTTTAGAGACTATCTGAAGACTGTTTGTAGTTTTTAGAGACTATCTGAAGACTCTTTGTAGATTTCAGAGACTATCTAAAGACTCTTTGTCGTTTTTTAGAGACTATCTTAAGACTATTTGTAATGACACCTCATGTTAACCAGATGTTCTGTTGAACAGATGGAAGAAACAAGTGAAACACGTTTTGAGACGTCATTGAGATCTACTGGTTCCATCAAGGTGAGGTACCACCACCAGTTGAATACGTGTTCTACGGTGTTCTACAGTGTTCCTCAGTGTTCTACGGTGTTCTACAGTGTTCCTCAGTGTTCTACGGTGTTCTACAGTGTTCCTCAGTGTTCTACGGTGTTCCTCAGTGTTCTACAGTGTTCCTCAGTGTTTTACGGTGTTCTACAGTGTTCTACAGTGTTCTACGGTGTTCTACAGTGTTCCTCGGTGTTCTACGGTGTTCAACGGTGTTCCTCAGTGTTCTACAGTGTTCTACGGTGTTCTACAGTGTTCTACAGTGTTCCTCGGTGTTCTACGGTGTTCAACGGTGTTCCTCAGTGTTCTACAGTGTTCCTCAGTGTTTTACGGTGTTCTACGGTGTTCTACAGTGTTCTACAGTGTTTTACGGTGTTCTACGGTGTTCTACAGTGTTCTACAGTGTTCCACAGTGTTCCTCAGTGTTTTACGGTGTTCTACAGTGTTCTACAGTGTTCTACGGTGTTCTACAGTGTTCCTCGGTGTTCTACTGTGTTCTACGGTGTTCCTCAGTGTTCTACAGTGTTCCTCAGTGTTTTACGGTGTTCTACGGTGTTCTACAGTGTTCTACAGTGTTTTACGGTGTTCTACGGTGTTCTACAGTGTTCTACAGTGTTCCTCCGTGTTCTACGGTGTTCTACGGTGTTCCTCTGTGTTCTACGGTGTTCCTCAGTGTTCTACAGTGTTCTACAGTGTTCCTCAGTGTTCTACGGTGTTCTACAGTGTTCTACAGTGTTCCTCAGTGTTCCTCAGTGTTCTACGGTGTTCCTCAGTGTTCTACAGTGTTCCTCAGTGTTTTACTGTGTTCTACGGTGTTCTACAGTGTTCTACAGTGTTCCTCAGTGTTCTACGGTGTTCCTCAGTGTTCTACAGTGTTCCTCAGTGTTCTACAGTGTTCCTCAGTGTTCTACAGTGTTCCTCAGTGTTCTACAGTGTTCCTCAGTGTTCTACAGTGTTCTACGGTGTTCTACAGTGTTCTACAGTGTTCCTCGGTGTTCTACGGTGTTCAACGGTGTTCCTCAGTGTTCTACAGTGTTCCTCAGTGTTTTACGGTGTTCTACGGTGTTCTACAGTGTTCTACAGTGTTTTACGGTGTTCTACGGTGTTCTACAGTGTTCTACAGTGTTCCACAGTGTTCCTCAGTGTTTTACGGTGTTCTACAGTGTTCTACAGTGTTCTACGGTGTTCTACAGTGTTCCTCGGTGTTCTACTGTGTTCTACGGTGTTCCTCAGTGTTCTACAGTGTTCCTCAGTGTTTTACGGTGTTCTACGGTGTTCTACAGTGTTCTACAGTGTTTTACGGTGTTCTACGGTGTTCTACAGTGTTCTACAGTGTTCCTCCGTGTTCTACGGTGTTCTACGGTGTTCCTCTGTGTTCTACGGTGTTCCTCAGTGTTCTACAGTGTTCTACAGTGTTCCTCAGTGTTCTACGGTGTTCTACAGTGTTCTACAGTGTTCCTCAGTGTTCCTCAGTGTTCTACGGTGTTCCTCAGTGTTCTACAGTGTTCCTCAGTGTTTTACTGTGTTCTACGGTGTTCTACAGTGTTCTACAGTGTTCCTCAGTGTTCTACGGTGTTCCTCAGTGTTCTACAGTGTTCCTCAGTGTTCTACAGTGTTCCTCAGTGTTCTACAGTGTTCCTCAGTGTTCTACAGTGTTCCTCAGTGTTCTACGGTGTTCTACAGTGTTCTACAGTGTTCTACAGTGTTCTACGGTGTTCTACAGTGTTCTACAGTGTTCCTCGGTGTTCTACGGTGTTCAACGGTGTTCCTCAGTGTTCTACAGTGTTCCTCAGTGTTTTACGGTGTTCTACGGTGTTCTACAGTGTTCTACAGTGTTTTACGGTGTTCTACGGTGTTCTACAGTGTTCTACAGTGTTCCTCAGTGTTCCTCAGTGTTTTACGGTGTTCTACAGTGTTCTACAGTGTTCTACGGTGTTCTACAGTGTTCCTCGGTGTTCTACTGTGTTCTACGGTGTTCCTCAGTGTTCTACAGTGTTCCTCAGTGTTTTACGGTGTTCTACAGTGTTCCTCGGTGTTCTACTGTGTTCTACGGTGTTCCTCAGTGTTCTACAGTGTTCCTCAGTGTTCTACGGTGTTCTACAGTGTTCTACAGTGTTTTACGGTGTTCTACGGTGTTCTACAGTGTTCTACAGTGTTCCTCCGTGTTCTACGGTGTTCTACGGTGTTCCTCTGTGTTCTACGGTGTTCCTCAGTGTTCTACAGTGTTCTACAGTGTTCCTCAGTGTTCTACGGTGTTCTACAGTGTTCTACAGTGTTCCTCAGTGTTCCTCAGTGTTCTACGGTGTTCCTCAGTGTTCTACAGTGTTCCTCAGTGTTTTACTGTGTTCTACGGTGTTCTACAGTGTTCTACAGTGTTCCTCAGTGTTCTACGGTGTTCCTCAGTGTTCTACAGTGTTCCTCAGTGTTCTACAGTGTTCCTCAGTGTTCTACAGTGTTCCTCAGTGTTCTACGGTGTTCTACAGTGTTCTACAGTGTTCTACAGTGTTCCTCAGTGTTTTACGGTGTTCTACAGTGTTCTACGGTGTTCTAGAGTGTTTTACAGTGTTCTACGGTGTTCTACAGTGTTCTACAGTGTTCTACGGTGTGTATTAGTATATAGTATTAACCTCAATTATGGCCACCAAACCCAATTCCTCTCCTCTCCTCCTCCTCCTCCTCCTCCTCCTCCTCCTCACCTTCAGCGTTCCCCACCCTGAAGTCACGAGTAAGGGTCTCCCTGGACCATCAGTGGGCTGTGTGACAAGAAAAGCAATCAGCTTGGACATCTGATCTGACTGATAGAAATATAAGGCTTTACTCCTAGGAGGACAGTCAAAATGGCCACCAGAAGGTCCACCAGTTATGACATCATTGACCTGAACGAGGACCCTCGTTCTACTCATTCTATTTCTATAATCTCTTCCCACCCTGTTGTCTGGCCAGCAGCTTAACTCAATCTGTATCAGAGTATCACCATACTATATCTATCTGTATCAGAGTATCACCATACTATATCTATCTGTATCAGAGTATCACCATACTATATATATCTGTATCAGAGTGTCACCATACTATATCTATCTGTATCAGTATCACCATACTATCTGTATCAGAGTGTCACCAGACTGTATCTATCTGTATTAGAATGTCACCATACTATATCTATCTGTATCATCCATAGTATCACCATACTATATCTATCTGTATCAGTGTATCACCATACTATATCTAGCTGTATCAGAGTGTCACCATACTATATCTATCTGTATCAGAGTGTCACCATACTATATCTATCTGTATCAGAGTGTCACCAGACTATATCTATCTGTATCAGTGGCACCATACTATATCTATCTGTATTAGAGTGTCACCATACTATATCTATCTTTATCACCCATAGTGTCACCATACTATATCTATCTGTATCAGAGTGTCACCATACTATATCTATCTGTATCAGAGTATCACCATACTATATCTATCTGTATCAGAGTATCACCATACTATATCTATCTGCATCAGAGTGTCACCATACTACATCTATCTGTATCATCCATAGTATCACCATACTATATATATCTGTATCAGAGTGCCACCATACTATATCTATCTGTATCAGAGTGTCACCATACTACATCTATCTGTATCAGTGTCACCATACTATATCTATCTGTATCATCCATAGTATCACCATACTATATCTATCTGTATCAGTGTATCACCATACTACATCTATCTGTATCAGAGTGTCACCATACTATATCTATCTGTATCAGAGTGTCACCATACTATATCTATCTGTATCATCCATAGTATCACCATACTATATCTATCTGTATCAGTGTATCACCATACTACATCTATCTGTATCAGAGTGTCACCATACTATATCTATCTGTATCAGAGTGTCACCATACTATATCTATCTGTATCAGTGTCACCATACTATATCTATCTGTATCACCCATAGTGTCACCATACTATATCTATCTGTATCAGAGTATCACTATACTATATCTATCTGTATCAGAGTGTCACCATACTATATCTATCTGCATCAGAGTGTCACCATACTATATCTATATGTATCATCCATAGTATCACCATACTATATCTATCTGTATCAGAGTGTCACCATACTATATCTATCTGCATCAGAGTGTCACCATACTATATCTATCTGTATCATCCATTGTATCACCATACTATATCTATCTGTATCAGTGTCACCATACTATATCTATCTGCATCAGAGTGTCACCATACTATATCTATCTGTATCATCCATTGTATCACCATACTATATCTATCTGTATCAGTGTCACCATACTACATCTATCTGCATCAGAGTGTCACCAGACTATATCTATCTGTATCAGTGGCACCATACTATATCTATATGTATTAGAGTGTCACCATACTATATCTATCTGTATCACCCATAGTGTCACCATACTATATCTATCTGTATCAGAGTGTCACCATACTATATTTATCTGCATCAGAGTATCACCATACTATATCTATCTGTATCAGAGTATCACCATACTATATCTATCTGCATCAGAGTGTCACCATACTACATCTATCTGTATCATCCATAGTATCACCATACTATATCTATCTGTATCAGAGTGCCACCATACTATATCTATCTGTATCAGAGTGTCACCATACTACATCTATCTGTATCAGTGTCACCATACTATATCTATCTGTATCAGAGTGTCACCATACTATATCTATCTGTATCATCCATAGTATCACCATACTATATCTATCTGTATCAGTGTATCACCATACTACATCTATCTGTATCAGAGTGTCACCATACTATATCTATCTGTATCAGAGTGTCACCATACTATATCTATCTGTATCAGAGTGTCACCATACTATATCTATCTGTATCACCCATAGTGTCACCATACTATATCTATCTGTATCAGAGTATCACTATACTATATCTATCTGTATCAGAGTGTCACCATACTATATCTATCTGCATCAGAGTGTCACCATACTATATCTATCTGTATCAACCATAGTATCACCATACTATATCTATCTGTATCAGAGTGTCACCATACTACATCTATCTGTATCAGAGTGTCACCATACTATATCTATCTGCATCAGAGTGTCACCATACTATATCTATCTGTATCAACCATAGTATCACCATACTATATCTATCTGTATCAGAGTGTCACCATACTACATCTATCTGTATCAGAGTGTCACCATACTACATCTATCTGCATCAGAGTATCACCATACTATATCTATCTGTATCATCCATTGTATCACCATACTATCTCTATCTGTATCAGAGTGTCACCATACTACATCTATCTGTATCAGAGTGTCACCATACTATATCTATCTGCATCAGAGTGTCACCATACTATATCTATCTATATCATCCATAGTATCACCATACTATATCTATCTGTATCAGAGTGTCACCATACGATATCTTCTATCTGTTGTTGCCGGGTGACTCTTGAGGCAAAGTTCACAGGTTAAATGTTCTGTACGTGTCAGTAAGCTACAGTTCCTAAAAGATGACATGAGGGGAGGAGCTATGGCTGGGTGAACGTGTAGGAGGGGTTTAGGACGGCATGTGGGAGGGGCTATGAGTGGCTATGGGAGTAGGGGGGAGATGCTTGTAACGACGAGAGGAGCGACTTGGCTCGCGTCCCAAATGGCACCCTATTCCCTATATAGGGCACTACTTTTGGACAGACTGATAGGCCCTGATGAAAGTAGTGCACTTTAATAGGGAATAGGGTACCATTTGTGATGTACACTATGACAGTGTAGGCAGTACAGTGTGTACCTGGATGTGCTGCACCATGTTCCTCAGCTGAACCAGGAACTCCTTGGCCTCGGTAGCTCGGTCCGACAGGATGTTGAGGGCCTGGGACAGCTGGCCCTGAGGAGGAGAGGACAGAGAGAAAAACATGGTCAGAGGACAGAGAGAAAAACATGGCCAGAGGACAGAGAGAAAAACATGGCCAGAGGACAGAGAGAAAAACATGGTCAGAGGACAGAGAGAAAAACATGGTCAGAGGACAGAGAGAAAAACATGGTCAGAGGACAGAGAGAAAAACATGGTCAGAGGACAGAGAGAAAAACATGGTCAGAGGACAGAGAGAAAAACATGGCCAGAGGACAGAGAGAAAAACATGGTCAGAGGACAGAGAGAAAAACATGGTCAGAGGACAGAGAGAAAAACATGGTCAGAGGACAGAGAGAAAAACATGGTCAGAGGACAGAGAGAAAAACATGGTCAGAGGACAGAGAGAAAAACATGGTCAGAGGACAGAGAGAAAAACATGATCAGAGGACAGAGAGAAAAACATGGCCAGAGGACAGAGAGAAAAACATGATCAGAGGACAGAGAGAAAAACATGATCAGAGGACAGAGAGAAAAACATGACCAGAGGACAGAGAGAAAAACATGACCAGAGGACAGAGAGAAAAACATGGTCAGAGGACAGAGAGAAAAACATGGTCAGAGGACAGAGAGAAAAACATGGTCAGAGGACAGAGAGAAAAACATGGTCAGAGGACAGAGAGAAAAACATGGTCAGAGGACAGAGAGAAAAACATGGTCAGAGGACAGAGAGAAAAACATGGCCAGAGGACAGAGAGAAAAACATGATCAGAGGACAGAGAGAAAAACATGACCAGAGGACAGAGAGAAAAACATGGTCAGAGGACAGAGAGAAAAACATGGTCAGAGGACAGAGAGAAAAACATGGTCAGTATTGGACACATCCACTGGTGGAGAAAGTACCCAGTTGTCAGCTAAATGAGTCCAGGCAACTGAGAACTTTGTTCAGCCAATGGGTTTTAGTGTTTTAGCAATTGAGAAAAACTGTAAATAGATTATAAACAAAAGTGAAATATATATATATTTTTTATTAACAGTAAACATTACACTCACAAAAGTTCCAAAAGAATAAAATACATTTTAGTTAGATAGTTAAAGTACTAAAGGGAAAATAAATAAACATAAATATTTTTTCTTCACTGGTTGCAGTTTTCTTGTGGCAACAGGTCCAATGATATTGCTGCTTTGATGGCAAACTGTGGTATTTCACCCAATAGATATGGGAGTTTATCAAAATTGGGTTTGTTTTTGAATTCTTTGTGGATCTGTGTAATCTGAGGGAAATATGTCTCTCTAATATGGTCATACATTGGGCAGGATGTTAGGAAGTGCAGCTCAGTTTCCAACTCATTTTGTGGGCAGTGAGCACATAGCCTGTCTTCTCTTGAGAGCCATGCCTGCCTTCGGTGGCCTTTCTCAATAGCAAGGCTATGCTCACTGAGTCTGTACATAGTCAAAGCTTTCCTTAAATTTGGGTCAGTCACAGTGGACAGGTATTCTGCCACTGTGTACTCTCTGCTTAGAGACAAATAGCATTCTGGTTTGCTCAGGTTTTTTTGTTAATTCTTTCCAATGTGTCAAGTAATTATCTTTTTGTTTTCTCGTGAATTGGTTGGGTGTAATTGTGTTGCTGTCCTGGGTCTCTGTGGGGTCTGTTTGTGTTTGTGAATTAAGCCCCAGGACCAGCTTGCTCTTCCCCAGATTCTTCTCTGTGGGTGATGGCTTTGTTATGGAAGATTTGGGAATCACTTCCTTTTAGATGTTTGTTTTCTGGATTTTGATAATTTAGCGGGTATCTCTATCTATCTATCTATCTATCTATCGATCTGTCAAGCTATCTATCTATCTATCTATCTATCTATCATCTATCTATCTATCGATCTGTCAATCTATCTATCTATCTATCTATCGATCTGTCAATCTATCTATCTATCTATCTATCTATCATCTATCTATCTACCTATCTATCTATCTATCTATCTATCTATCTATCTATCTATCTATCTATCGATCTGTCAATCCATCTATCTATCTATCTATCTATCTATCTATCTATCTATCTATCTATCTATCTATCTATCTATCTATCTATCTATCTATCTATCTATCTATCTATCATCTATCTATCTATCTATCGATCTGTCAATCCATCTATCTATCTATCTATCTATCTATCTATCTATCTATCTATCTATCTATCTATCTATCATCTATCTATCTATCATCTATCTATCTATCTATCTATCTATCTATCTATCTATCTATCTATCTATCTATCTATCTATCTGTCAATCAAAAGAACATAATTGAGATTAATCACATGGAGTCTGTGTCGACCCTCCATAGAGGAGGAGTTGAATGATTGTTGTTTCTGTCTCTTTACCACCCTGGGGACAGAGAGGGCTGAGCTTGGTGCCCTCTACACTCTTTCTGATGTGTTCCATATCCTGACATAACAGGAAATGCCTCTGCTTTAGCTGACACACAGACCTCCTTGTTTGGATAACGGGGGTCGGGGTGGGGGGGTGGGGGTCGAGTCCATAAAATTGGAGCTGTGTGAACAGAGGGGTTTATGGAGTGAGGGGTATCAGCCTGTACACACACACACACACACACACACACACACACACACACACCTCCTAACACCAACCCTGGGAAAGTTTTGCGGTTGAGTGAACTGACTGGAGATCAGCCAAGTGGAGACGTGTTATCTTTCAGGAGGACTGATGTGGAATAGAGAGGGTAACTCTGCTTCGACCAGTCAGAACACAATCCTCTAGTCTAGGATCAAATCAAGACATTACTACAGACCCGGATTAATTCCCGGGCTGTGCCACAACCGGCCTTGGCAGGAAGTCCCATAGGACGGCGCACAATGGAAGCCAAAATAGGATGACACAATGAGGACTCTCTTTGCCTTGATGACAGCTTTGCACACTCTTTGCATTCTCTCAACCAGCTTCAAATGGAATGCTTTTCCAATAGTCTTGAAGGAGTTCCCACAAATGCTGAGCACATGTTGGCTGCTTTTCCTTCACTCTGCGGTTTAACTCAACCCAAACCATCTCAATTGGGTTGAGGTCGGGTGATTGGGGAGGCCAGGTCATCTGATGCAGCACTCACTCTCCTTCTTGGTCAAATAGCCCTTCACAGCCTGGAGGTGTGTTTTGGGTCATTGTCCTGTTGAAAAGCAAATGATAGTTCCACTAAGCGCAAACCAGATGGGACGGCGTGTTGCTGCAGAATGCTGTGGTTGCCATGCTGGTTAAGTGTGCCTTGAATTCTAAATAAATCACAGACAGTGTCACCAGCAAAGCACCCCCACAACATCACACCTCCTCCTCCATGCTTCACGTTGGGAACCACACATGCAGAGATCATCCGTTCACCTACTCTGCGTCTTACAAAGACTTTTATTTTATTTAACCTTTATTTAACTAGGCAAGTCAATTAAGAACAAATTCCTATTTACAATCGCGGCATACCCCGGCCAAACCCTAACGATGCTGGGCCAATTGTGCACCGCCCTATGGGACTCCCAATCACGGCCAGTTTTGATACAGCCTGGAATCGAACCAGAGTCTGTAGTGACGCCTCTAGCACTGAAATGCAGTGCCTTAGACCGAGTGGCGCAGCTGTTCTTGCCATAATATGTACTTGGTCTTTCACCGATTAGGGCTATCTTCTGTATACCACCCCTACCTTCTCACAACACATCTGATTGGCTCAAATACATTATTAAGGAAAGAAATTCCACAAATTACCTTTAACAAGGCAGACCTGTTAATTGAAATGCATTCCAGGTGACTACCTCATGAAGCTGGTTGAGAGAATGCAAAGAATGTGCAAAGCTGTCATCAAGGCAAAGGGTGGCTACTTTGAATAATCTCAAACATAAAATATATTTACTTTTTTGGTTACTACATGATTCCATATGTGTTATTTCATAGTTTTGATGTCTTCACTATTATTCTACAATGTAGAAAATAGTAAAAATAAAGAAAAACCCTGGAATTTTATTTAACTAGGCAAGTCAGTTAAGAACAAATTCATATTTACAATGATAGCCTAGTGGGTTAACTGCCTGTTCAGGGGCAGAACGACAGATTTGTACCTTGTCAGCTCGGGGATTTGAACTTGCAACCTTCCGGTTACTAGTCCAACGCTCTAACCACAAGGCTACCCTGCCGCCTCTACACTCTAACCACTAGGCTACCCTGCCGCCTCTACACTCTAACCACTAGGCTACCCTGCCGCCTCTACACTCTAACCACTAGGCTACCCTGCCGCCTCTACACTCTAACCACTAGGCTACCCTGCCGCCTCTACACTCTAACCACTAGGCTACCCTGCCGCCTCTACACTCTAACCACTAGGCTACCCTTCCGCCTCTACACTCTAACCACTAGGCTACCCTACCTCCTCCACACTCTAACCACTAGGCTACCCTACCTCCTCTACACTCTAACCACTAGGCTACCCTGCAGAGTAGGTGTGTCTTAACTTTTGACTGGTACTGTACATTTCTCCCAAAATATAAATGTAAAGTGATAAGTCATATTGGGGACTGTTAGATAAGATAAAGATAAAAATCTGAATGTTTAACAGCATAATTCTGCAATCTTACTGTGAAGGAACCTTCTGTCTTATGTGACCACACCAAGCGTAACATATCATACTAATTTGAGTGACCCGGATTTACGTTTACTACAGCATGGTACGTGTAGTCTATGAGACCAGGCTGCCATGCGGGGGCTGCTGGCATAGAAACCTCCCCTGGAGAAGTTCTGATGATGGGTTATTAAAGCGGGGGGGGGGGGGGGGGGGGGTGGATGGTTGTCGTAAACTGTTGCTGAAAAACAGCAAGTGAGAGAACATGGATAAGTTGACACATAAACACATACCAAGTTTTACGCCTATTGGTTGGGAGAGAGGAAGCTGATCCCATGGGTTAAAAGAGCGAGAGTGAGGAACGTGCATTATTGGGAAAGGGGGAGACACCTAGTCAGTTTGCAGAACCCAATCGAATCAGAGCGGTGCAAGAGTGGGGCCTTCATCAACATCGTCAGCGATCATCAGGGAGCAGTTGTTGTGGGAGTTAACTGCCTTGCTCAAAGGAAGAACGGCTATTCGGTTACTGTCTCAACGCTCTAACCAATAGGCTCCCTGCTGCCTCTACACTCTAACCAATAGGC